>NW_013666846.1:120575-158931 GCF_000517525.1 Limulus polyphemus | reverse complement strand
AAAATGGTCCGCACACTAATTATCTTGTGCTACAACATGCCTGGAACTCAAGGTTCTCTCGGATTGTCAGATTTTGTTTCGAGAAAGGATAGTTGGTCAAGCAGATGGTGGAATAAGTCAGCGGCAAATTTCGCAGAATTTGGGAATCCCGCTTTCGACAGTCAACAGAATCATCGTGCAGGGTAGGAAACATGGCAAGGAAACAACTGAGCAGTCGTCCTGGTCCATCGGAGAGGACAAAAAGAGCTGTCAAGAGGAGCATTGAAATGGATCCCAAATTAACGACTGCAGAAGTGGCCAAAGTTAGTGGGATGAGCCCGAAATCTGTTCAACGGATTCTCCACAGATTGGGTTATCGTTGCAGAGCAGCTAGGCAGAAGCCCTTATTAAGACCTGCCAACATAGTCAGACGAAAGAAGTGGGCAAGTGATATGATGACCAAGTCTCTTGGACTTTTGGAAGACCGTATTGTTCTCAGACGAATCAAGATTCGCTCAATTTTCGGACAGTGGAAGGATATGGGTCTGGAGAATGCCTCACCAAGAGTTTTGTCTCAATAGATTGCAGCCAACTGTGAAGCATGGTGGTTTGGGGAGCTGTTTGGGTTGGTGGGAGATCGAGCTTAGTGGAGTGCGTTGGCAACATAAATTTTGTGAAATACGTTGAAATATTGGAGGAAGGACTCTTGCCACTTTATTCCTCAGGTTTCGTGGACAAGAACACAACGTTGTTCCAGGAAGATGGAGCACCGTGTCATACTGCTAGAAACACCCAAAAGTGGCAGGAAGAAAATGGTATTCAGAAGTTGCCTTGGCCAAGCCAATCTCCTGACATGAACCACATTGAAAACCTCTGGGCCATACTCGACTGGCAAGTCAAGAAACAACCAAAAAAACCAACTTCGAAGATCAATCTACTCCAAGTTTTGAAGCAAGAGTGGGCGAAAATCCCACAATCTAAAATTGACGAGATGATTCTCACGATGCCCCAAACGATCAATGAACTCCAAGAAGCGAAAGGAAGATCTACTAGATATTAATTAAATTATAAATATATCAATTCATGTGAATATGACTGAAAAATTATTATTTTTTTCTGAAAAGGTGGTGTCTATTTACTTGTGACCACGCTGTGTATATGTGATAACCATTTTCTTATTTTTCATGTCTCCTTCTATTGTGTTTGTCATCTCACAGCTTCTCTTGCATCAAGCCATTGCTGTTCCCTGTGTGAAATCTTATAGGTGAAGGTATGGATTCTATTACTTTCATCTACCCTGGCTTTTTTCTCCCTCCAGTCATCATTCTTCACAGTGGCCCTGATGGTGAGTTGTTTATTTTTCTCATTTCTTTTTCAAATCTCATAACTACCTATTATGGAGATGATGAAACCCACTAATTGGCCAGTGTTGCCTCACAGAGAGTCCTCACCAAAAATCTGCATCATGTGTGGGAGTACTGAAAGTGTTAAGTTCTTTTGCCTCTGCTCAGTGCCCACTGATGAGATTGGGATTTCTGTAAGATTGCTTCACTGGTGTCTGTACATCTTATCTTCAGGCCATTTTGCACTTGTGAAAAAAGAAGTGCCAGTGCCAGGTATTTTCCTACCTCCACACCTGGCTTGTGCTTGATGTCTTTAGTTACAATAACTTATAGCTCTGTCTTGTCAGTGTGGGACCTAATTCCAGCTGATTATATCTGATGTCATAGTGCAATCACTTCTCTGGTGAATCTCCCCTGTTTGGATTTCTTCTTCCCCATTTTTCCAAGTGGAGTATTGGAGAACCCTTTTTTCCAAAACTGTTTAGGGAGCCGATGTGGAGATTTCCTCATCAGGCAGTGCAATCTCTATGGTATGAGATCAAATGGATGCAACTTTCATTTTTGGAAATAGGGCTAGAGTGTTAACTGGTAGTGTAGTACAGGACTCCTCTCTATATGTTGTTAACCAAGTCATTTCTGGTTGTTCAGTCCAACAGGATAGGTCCTGTTTTAGCCTTGGGGCACAGATCAGGATGCTCGTCCCTTCACCTGATTATTGTGGTATTTCTCCTATTTTGAATGGCCTGACTTTATACCCCTAGAGTTGCTATACACTAATGCTCAGCTACCCACCTGCAAGTTAAAAGCAAATTGAGCAAGCTTATATTCTGCCCAACTTGGCAAAATTTTAGCACCATTCCAAAAATTCTTATGACACTTGTTTGCTCTACCTCCTGTCCTAACAACAAATACCACAATAACATTGGGCAAAGAGTTGTGCTTGAGATGGATGTGATCTCTATCTAAATGTTGCCCATTAGGCTACACTCTGCCTCATGGATGTCACATTCTATTGGCTTTCCATTCTTCATTGTGGTGCAAAGAGGTGAGTAGTTTTTCTGAAATTAACATTTTCCCATGGGTGAAAGTTCTCTGTTTATAGACTGAAATCCATCAAAATAAATTTTCCTTGGCATGATTGTAAAACTTGATGTAAATTTAATGTGAAATGTTATTGCTGACATTTTTGTAATGTTGGCCTGACTTACAACCATTTTCATTTGTACAAGGAAAGGGTCATGATTAGTTAATTCAGTGATATGTTTTTCTATGTATAACTGATGTCTTAAAAAATTTAACTTTGTGTGATTATCAAATTGGTCTATCTGGTAACATGATAAAGTATAAGTGGTTTCTGAATTTCATTTTCTACAAAGGCAAGTTAAAATTTGTTTCTGAAAGTTGTTCAAAATGGTTCAGAATGCACCTGAAAAAATATACAACACCTGGCTAAATGATATAATTCAGTCAAAATGACCATTGGACACTTTCACTTGCATTTTCCTTTCCTGAAAATATATTTTAGATAATTACTCAACTCTGCTTCACCTCTAACACTTCCTCTGTATACCTGGTTCATGTAGTTTGACTTGTTAAGAATGAGTATGTTCAAATGTTAGTGGTTATGAGGATTACGCTGCACCTGCTCCTGTTGATGGAGGGTTAAAACCTAGTGATGATTACATCATAGGCTGGTGCAATACGCAGTGACACGTGTATGGGTGGTAACTCTTTGTAAGGCTTGTGTCATGCACAGAAATTTACACAGCAATGCACGTGAGGTAATAGCTCTTTGTGGTACACAGATGTATCTGAAATACATATTCAGGAAAGAAGATTGTTAACTTTAAACACCTGTGATTTGGAATCCAAACTCAAGAAATTAAGAGGAATGTGGAAAAGAAGAAATATGAAATATATGCAATTTAAGTGTTTTTTTTTTTATCATAAATGTGAGGCTTATTGGTTTCCAACGCTTTGGAGATTTTGGCTTATAAACTGTAACATTTATAGTCTTACTCTGCCTATATTAATATTTCAGAAAAACCTTTGTCTTTGATTCTCCAGCCCAAGTGACAAATTCTGGTATTGAACAAAAGGCCTCTTGGGCAGTGACTTGTGGAAGGTGAAAAATAGATCTATTGCCTTGTGGAGAGGAAAGATAGATATGAAATACTCTTTTTACATTCCTCCTAATTTGGAACCTGAAAGGGACAAATTAAGAGGGATTGAGACTTGGGTTGGGGAACCACCTACAGTTGTGTTTTTTATCACATATTATGCCTATTGGTTTCTAATGCTTCATTAGCTTTTGACGTTTAATCCCTACTCTTTCAATAATATTTTTTATTTTATTACATACCTTTATATTGAGTTTTGAATTATAAAATTAACTTTAATAAATAGAAAACACTTTTGAACTTGATAATTTCTTTATGATTTTAATTAGAGTGTTAAACATAGTTCAATGGTTGTTGGCTAAATAATAATTGAGTGACAGGCTTCAAGATTTTATAGCTAAAGTGGTACGTAATGAAACAGAAACATAGAATGCTTACATTTGTTAAATGACAGCTGTTAACATTTATGTTTTTTTGCTGCTTACAGAATGCCTTAAGATCAGCCCTTATTGCAATTAAAGAATCTTATAGGCTTCCTACTCCTGGAGATGATTATGACTACTACAGCAGCTATGGAAGCTTTAGACGTCTCATGAATGCTGAGGGGAAATGCATTTTGAACACGTATGCATTAACTTTAAACACTTTCAAACTCTGAGATTTTATACTGTGACATACATATAATTATAATTAAAAATCCCAGCATAAATTAGAATCTTCCTTATTTATCTCTGTATATATATTAACTGTACAGGTTTTTTATAAAATATATGTATTATAAATATGCCATTCACATTAAGTTAGTCATCTTTATATTTTTTTGTAATAAATGGTAGAATAGTTTAAAAATTAGCCAAAAAACTGTCAATTCATCTTAATATGATGGAGCAATGGCATGGCCATCTACATATCCATGTGGCCAAGATAATAAACACAATGGTGCCATATTTTGTGCTGAAATACAAGATTTCAATGCCAGAAGTGGTGATTAAGCCTTATGAAATGTGGTACCATCTATTGAATGGCACCATAAACAAAAATCCATAAAAAAAATTTACACTTTGAGTGTTCAAGATTCAGACAACTAGAAAAATAATTATGGTATGTGTAACAACCATTTCTTTAACAGAAAGCAATTTTAAATAAAAGTACTCTCCTCACAACAAGAACACGACTTTCACCAGGATTGTACGTGAGGGTTTGATTATATATTTATTGATGCCATTTTTAAAGTACAAAAAA
Organism: Limulus polyphemus; assembly: GCF_000517525.1. Classification (NCBI taxonomy): domain Eukaryota; kingdom Metazoa; phylum Arthropoda; class Merostomata; order Xiphosura; family Limulidae; genus Limulus; species Limulus polyphemus. Next base: position 154,247 of record NW_013666846.1, on the reverse strand, counting down.
CTGGAGTTCTTAAAACAAACTATTATTTTTTTCAATAAAGGATAGCATTTTTAATATATACGGTTTGTATCAGTAAAGTTTATGAAAATTTTGAACTCTGTACATTGAATAATTTTGATGCAATGAATCACGTATGACTAAATAGTACAATCTGAACACTATTTTTGTTCAATACTTCCCAGAAAAAAATACATTTTTAGAAAATGTTCACTTTTTTCTAATTTTTTTTTCAATTAGGTATGAATACTATGATTAGTAATGACAAGCACAAACAGCTGACTGTTGGGTGGCATTTCTGCTACTTGATAAAAGTTGTCAAAGCTGTTGAATGCTATTAGAATAAACTTTAACAAATTATTAAAAGATGTATATTTGATTCAGAATATTGCACTAATGCAAAATATTCATGAGAAGTAATATAAGTTTAATTTATATTTATTTTGACAAGTAAATATGTTTTTTGTTTTTTTCTTTCTCTCTCAGTATGTCATCATTGCTTGTACATCAAGGAGGAAAGATAATGAATGATAACTTAGAACTGGATGATAAATTTGATATACTTGTGGACTCAAATGATGTTATTCTGGAGAGAGTGGTAAGACCAATGATTGATTTATAAAAAATGCAGTAATCATGTTGATTTTATATGGTGGCATTTGAACCCTTACATTATCAAATGCATTTTATGTATATTCACACAAGACATATGCTACTACTTTAAAATTGTAGCAAAGTAGGTTTTTGAATGTGTTTCAATTTTTGTGCATCAAAATTGCAGTTATTTGATGCTTTTGAAGAGTATTTTGTAAATGTTCCAAAAAATAAGTATTGTTTGGTTTTATATATCTGGAAGTGTGAAACATATTTACTCAATCTAATTTTATGAGCAGTCACTTGAATATTGTTTCTTTTCTGTAATGAAAAACCATAATGTTCTAAGCTAAAGTTTATATGGGCATTACAGCTTATGTGAAAATTGAGCTCGGGTTTTTATTCAAGCTGTGAAGTCCAAATAAACTGTGAGTAATGGGTAGAATATTATATAGTCTCAGTATGACACACTTTTGACTATTGTAGACTGAGCTATGCTCACCAGCTCTAGTACTGAATAAAAGTATTTCGTGACAATAATGTGTGGCAAACAAAGAATGGATCTGAAATGTAGTTTTATACATGTATCTAACTGAAAATCTCTAATGATCTAGTTCAAGAAAAATTGGTAAACAAATATACAGCCAAACATGATTTTTATCACAAAAATTGGGCCTCATTGTTCCTAGTGCTCAATGATGCTGTCTCAGTTTTATCTCATCCTTATTGTATGGTCATATAATTGCTATTTATGAGTTCCTATCATCTGTTTCTCTCTCACTTATGATTGAAATTAGGATGACAAGGAAACAGATTTTTTTCATTCTTTGTACACGTTCAAACTCTTTCCTTTGGGGTTTGTCTGCATACTGTGTCCATTAGTACCTTGATGGTCATTTCCTAGCTTTGTTTTCCATTGCTCCTTGCCTTGTTCACAACAGCTCATGTTGCCTTGTCTTAGTCTGAGGAACTAGTGGGATGTAAATGTCAGTTGTGATTTCTTAAGTCATCTCACCATATTTGTTCCTTTTTTCCTGCCCTTATTTCCATTTTTGTAGATACACGTTTTTACATAAATTTTTTTATCACTTCTTTACTACTGTTAAATTCTGTTGCTGTGTACGTGTGTTAGGAGGTGACAAATATAATTTGTTATAACTTTGCTTTACCAGCAAAGACATTCACTCCAAATCAACTAATTATCTTGGGAGTTTTTGCACTAAGATATACAAAAAGAATAGGATTGGCTATTAATGTTAATGACATGTACTTTTGCAATATATCTGTGTATTATAGGGTCACTAAATCCACCTTAGTACTCATTTTCACTTGTCAGTAGTTAGAATCATTCTAGATTTTTTATTAGCTATGAAATTAAGATCTTTTAATAGATATAGTGCATTGTATTGTAAAAAGATAAGTATTTATTCAAAACACATTTCACCTAAAAAATATGTAATTTTTAGCATTGTTTTTAAATTACAAAAAACCAGCAACAATAGAAGCTTATAAAACTGAAGTTACAGCAGATATCTGTTACCTTCAAACAATTATAGCTTCAAATATCAAGATCTCAATTAAAGCTAAAAAAATGTTATGTCATTATAAGAAAAAAATTGTTAAACTGGAGTAAAATTAATGAGTTGCCTTTCATTAACCCTTTTGCAACGGGCTCAGCCGAATCAGTAAAGACAAAGAATGGATCTCAAATGTTGTTTTTATATGTATCTAATTTAAAATCTCCAGTGGTGTAATTAAGGAAAAATTGTAAAACAAATATATAACCAAACATGATTTTTATCACAAATATTAGACATTATGGTTCCTAATGCTCAATGATGCTGTCTCAATTTTTATCTCATCCTTTTTGTATGGTGATATAAATGCTACTTTTGAGCTTCTGTCATCTGTTTCTCTCTTATTTATGATTGAAATTAGGATGACAAGGAAACATGGATTTTTTTCATTCTTTGTACATGCTTGAACTATTTCCATACTATATCCATTAGTACTTCCAAAACATACTTACCGACACTATTGCTACTTCTCGATCTCCAGGGTTTCCACTCTTTCCCCGACTAAGCTTTGGAAAAACTTGCTCCAGTCTTTTATACCCCACTCGAATGCTCTTGGCAAATTCTAAATTTGCAAAATTCTCCACCAACTTCAATGCACTCTCTATCTATGTACTGTATGTAAGCAACTCAGATAATGTAATCACTTTTTCTCGACAAAGCATTCGGCATGGGTTTCTATAAACAGGAAAGTTGTGATTATTCCCAATTTACATTGCGACTTTGAACATGGTTAGCGTTACTATGGTTATATCTTTGTTTATATTAATGAATTACTTTAAAAAAAAACAAAATGAATTCCCAAGTTAATGTTTTTACTATGGAAGCCAACCAGATGTCTTCTCTTCCACCTCTGCTATCTGGTGTTTGTCAACAGCCAGAGGAGGGGTCACTCAGTTTAAACTGTCCATGATATGATCCACTGCGAGATGGAGACATATATACGGACAAGGGTGTCTCTTCTGGGGGTTCTGAGGCAACTTTTGCAAATGACCTAGGACCAGCTGGGGAGAACTTAGACTGGCTTTTTCTGGCTCCTTCTTTTACTAGGTTGGCCTCAACCTAGTAACATCTTGATCAGCCACCTCTAGCCCCTTTTCTTCAGTTGGTTAGTCAGGTTTGTGAGGTTTTGGGGATCTCCTATTGCATTTGACTCTATTCCTTCCTTGTTGGCAGAAAGGACAGTAAGTGACTACTTGGTTTTTCCTTCTTCTCCTGATATTGCTATTCATGCTGGGAGATTTGCTGCTCCGTTATGCGACAGGATAGTTATGCCTTGTCACCCATGTTTATTGGAACAGGAGGTATATTTAGATTCTCAATGGATGGACCCACTTTTGGACCTGTGGGGTCTAGATTGGAACCTTGATCACTTTAAACAGATCACAGTTTTCTTGGATTCGTCTTACTCTCATGACTGTCCTGAGGTATTTATATTCTATCCAACTCTTGTTGGAAGCCTATCAATGTTCCCCTCAGCTATATGAGGATGAGTTGGGGATTTTGGGACGAGCAGATATGAGGTCCCTTCAGTGGTTACTGCATGACTAATGGATAATGCATTCTGATCCTTTGGATAATCCTGTCTCATTACTCAGGAGCAACATTGTCGATTGCGAATGGTGATTGTATGGGTACAACACTACTATTGATGTACCCATTCCACCACCTCTTCTCGAGATCCATCTGTTCACAGATGCATTTCTTCAGAGATGGGGAGTTTATCTTCAAGGTCAGGAGTTCCAGGGTATTTGGACGGAAGACAAGTCTACTCTACATATCAATGTTATAGAACTCCTTCCAGTACACCAGGCAATGGCTCACGGTCTGTCTCTCTTGAAGGGAAAAATACATTCCAACAATTCCACGGTGGTATCTCAGATCTATTGCTAAGGAGGCACACATTCTTGAGACCATTGTTTTTCTACCTTGGCTCATTCCCATCGTATTAGTCTTTTAGCATGTCATGTTCCAGGAGTGATGAACTTAATTGCAGATCACTTGTCTCAACCCAGCTGGATTCTTCTGACGGAATAGATGCTACATCATCAGGTTTTTAGTGGATTTGCTCTCAGTTTTGGTCTCCAACAATTGATGACTTTGTGACTCATTGGAATTCTGAATTGCAGTTGTTTTGTTCTCTGTGATACATCATCCTCAAGTGTTGGGAGGAGATACATTCAATTAGGACTGCACAGGTTTACATCTGTATGCCTTTCCCCAATTCAGCTATTGCCCCGGGTTCTGACTGTGGTTCGTTCCACTCCCTGTTGAGTTCTCTTGGTTGAACTATATTGGCCAGCCCAAACATGGTTTCCACTTCTTCAATATTTGCAGGAATGTCCACCTCTACCTCTTCCACATTGGCAGTCTTTTGAGATAACCTTGATCATAAATTCTCCACCCAGATGTTTGGAAACTCAATCTTCATGCTTGGAAGTTATGTGGTCCTTTGCCTGACATAATGGTTTAACCTCTAAGGGGTCTCTGTTTTTAACCAAATCTCTCTATAGGCCAAACATGGCCATTTATCAGCGGAATTGGAATACTTATCGTCAGTGGTGTATTAAAAGGAATTTAAACCCTCTTCATCCTAAAGTATCTACCATATCCCATTTTATGAATTAGATATTTGAGAGGGGTCTTGCTTCATCTACAGTGGCTTTGTATAAGGTATCCTTATCCACTGTTTTTTGGTATTCCAAATATTGGAAGGTTTTTGAACCCTCAGTACTATCAGGTCTATTTAGATCCTTTCATATTCTTTGACCCAAATGACCTTTTCAATTACCGAATTGGGATTTTACAGTTGTTTTACATGCATTGTCTCATTCTCCCTTTGAGCCCTTAGCTTCGTGTTCTTTGTTTCACCTTTCTCTCAAATTGTATTTTTTGTTGTTGTTGGCTTGTGGACGTCACCAGTCAGAGTTTTTTGCAATCCGTGTGCATCAGACTCTTTATCATTCCACATTTGCCCTGCTTTACCCTGATAGGTCTTTTCTTCCCAAGACGCTGGCAGCCAAGGAAGGGGAAAGATCCTTCTCAACAATCCATTTTCCAGCCATTACTCACCTGTATGACTACTCCGATCTTGATTGTTTGTTATGTCTTATTAGGGCCCTAAAGTGTTATGTGGCTTGTACTAATTCATTTCGAGGTAGTAGGAATCGATTGTTCATTCATTGGGATCCTTCTATTTCCCATGATTAATCTCCCATTACCCTAATGTGGTGGCTTCATAAATTGATTCTTCTGGCCTATAATGGATTATCATTACAGGAGAGGAATCTTTTGCATGTTACATCTCACCAAATTTGTCATATCTCTGTCAGTAGCCACTCAGTTGAATTGCCCTCTGGAAGACATTATGTGGGCTGGTATGTGGACTACTCCTAATACTTTCCTATCTCATTACTTACATGGTCTGGCAGTTTCCTCTTCTGAGGATTTTTGACTACCCCGTATAGTTGTTTTGACCACACCTCTTAGATTTTAACCAGAGGTATTTTCGTCAATCATATACTCTTTTATTTCCAGGTCCCTTTATTTTTCACTGAAGCTCTCTTTGTGGCGAGTGCTGCCCAAGCAGGTTTGCTTTCTCTTTTCAATTCAGCAATAGCAACCACTTTCACATGTCACCAGACGTAAGCATGTTTTGAAAGTTAACATTTTACTAAACTGAAATTGTATTTCCAATAATACTTACCTCTGCTGACATTCTCCTGCCCTACCTCTTCACTAAAAGCCAGTTTATTTCTCGAAGAAGTTATTACATTATGTGAATGAGGTGCTTAGATACAGTACATAGATAAAGGGTGCATTGAAGTTGGTTGAGAATTTTGCAAATTAGAATTTACCAAGGGCATTCAAGTGGGATATAAATGACTGGAGCAAGCATTTTCAATGCTTAGATGGGCAAATAGTGGAAACCCTGGAGATCAAGAAATAGAGCTCATGTCAGCAGAGGTAAGTATTATTGGAAATACATTATCAGTTTAGAAAAATGTTAACTTTGGTTATTTCCTAGTTTGTTTTTTTTTCTGTTGTTCCTTGCCTAGTTCACAAAAGCTCATGCTGCCTGGTCTTTGTCTGAGGAACTAGTTGGATGTGAATGCCAGTTGTGATTTCTTAAGTCATTTTGCCATATTTGTACCTTTTTTCCTGCCTTTATTTCCATCTTTGTAGGTACACAACTTCATGTATCTTTTGGCTACTGAGCTCAGCTGGCCAGCTCTAGTACTGAATAAGTCTTCCTTGACAGCAACTTGTGACAGACAAAGAATGGATTTGAAATGTTGTTTTTACATGCATTTAATGTATGACAAGAGGGGCTTTATTTTCTAGTTGAAAGCTCTGTAACCAAATAAGATTTAAGTCTATAAAAATTATGGTTTGCCTGATAGATGAGTAATTTCTGTCAAATTCTGTATTTCTCAGAGAGGTGGTAAATAAATTTGAGGAAAGAGGTACCTATAGAGCAAATTTCACAAATCTCATACTAGGGGAAATTGAGGTTTTTCTTATAAAATTTAGAAATTAAAACTTGTATAATATTAACATTTGGATTTTTAGCTATGTAGTGATTCCAAGTTTATTTGTATAGCATGATAATAAAGTACTTTAAATTTTTGATGTTACTCAGTAAAACCAGCCCCATAGCAGTATGTCTGTGGACTTACAACACTAAAAACTGGGTTTTGATATCCGTGGTGGGCAGAGCACAGATAGCCCATTGTGTAGCTTTGTGCTTAGTTACAGACAAATGCACAGAAAAGGATACCCATATGAAATGAGTTAATGTACTTAACACAAATTTAAAGTTTGACAGCATTATAATAATAAAAAAATTTTGACATGAAATATAATAAAAATATTATGTACACCAAGTGGTTGTTGAAGCAATGAAGAAAAAAAAAGAGTATGCAAAATAAATTAACAAATACACCATAGTAAAAAAGTTGCAAATCACTTATGATATGAAAACATGTAGAAATATAAAAATAAAAATTTAGCGAAAACTATTTAGAAAATTTATGATGAATTATCTCCACAGGGTACAGCTCTTGATGAAGCTTCTGGTTTGAGGAAAAAACAAGAAGAGCTTGTGATTGCCACAGTCAATGGCAGTTCAAAAATCAATACCAGTTGGAACCAAAATGTAAGCAAAACATTCTACAATTAGTGGAAGAGTTAAGTAAGTTCAAGAAATTGGAAAAGTGTAGTAATGTAGAAGGGAAGATATTAAGATTTTAACTGCTGTTTTGCTATTAGAATTTCAAACTATAGCTATTGAATATTGTAATAATAATAATACAGAACAGCTATTGCATATTTTTTTATATTAACAAGAAGAATGATGGAAAAACATTTATTGTACTATTTCAATATTTTTATGCTGCCTTTAGCAGTAGGAAGTCTTCAAAAGTTTTTCTTTTAAATAGAATACTGGGAACGTGCTTTTAAGCATATAATTTGTTCTGCATGAATAAGGCATATGATATTTACCTTCTTTCAGTGAAAGAAAAGTTTGCAGTTCAAAAGACAAGCATTTTCTTGTGAATGTTTTTGTGAACAAACGGATATTTCATGAATTTGCTAATGAAAATCTCCTGCCATCACAGACCTTGGGTTCTGGGGGTTCTTTCTGAAGGGCTTATTCTTTGTTTCAGTTCCTCTTCTCCCTGTCCCCTCATTCCATATTCTCCACCCCCCCTTCCTTGGGATCCATTTTCCAGCAAGTGTCTTTCCAAGGTGGTTCTCGATCTTCTTCTCAAGGATGCTAGAGAACAGGGAAATCATTTGCAGCCTAGTTTCTATACCTGTTTGTTCATATCCCCCGTGAAGTCCGGGGACTGGTGCCCCATCATCAGTCTCTCTTTCTCGGCCTTCCTCAATTCACCATGGAGTCCAACCTATCTTTTCAATGGGCTTTCACTCCTGGTCTTTGTCAGACACAATTATATCTTGGATGATTATCTCCACATTCCCATCTCCCCAACATTCTGGAATTTTCTTCATCTTGTCTATTTGGATTGTGTTTACCAGTTCTGGGCTCTTCCAATCAGATTGTTTTCAGCTTCATACATTTTTTATTGGCCGCTCAAGGCTTTTGCCCATCTTCTTCATTCAAGGGGCCTTTGTTTTTACCATTATATGGACAACTGACTGCTTCTAGCTTCTTCGAATGCCACCTCTTCCCTTCACACTCAGTTTATTCTTCGAAAAGGCTGCATGGGTAGGTTGGCTGGTCAAGATGGAGAAGTCCTTCCTCTCCCCACTCAATAGCTTGTTGATCTCGGGGTATTTTTTCATTCATGTTTCAGCTGAGTCCTCCCTTTTCCTCTTTGCTGGCAATCTGTAGAGATTCTGGTTTAGATGTTTTCATTCTCTTGTTCTTTAACTGTGAGTGAGATGGCTTTTTTTTTTTTGGAAGCCCACCATTCCCCGTGGTCAAGCCCACATACAACCTTTTCAGTGAGCTTGTTTGGGATCCTGTGGATGCTCTTATCCATCTTCCTCTTTTCCTTCATGTGGACTTCACCTGGTGGTTGAACAGAGACAACACCAAATTGGATGTTCCTCTTCCTCCTCCTCATCTGGAGTAATCTCTGCATAGCAGTCTATTGAAACTGCTCACTGTCTTTCAGACTTTGATTCACTTCTTTCTGTCTCTCTGAAACCGACTGTTTATGATCCATTCCAACCACTCGATGATTGTCTCGTTCATCACTCCTTGTTTCCACATGTTGGACCTTCTGTTTTGGGCCCACAGCTATCATATTTGTTTGTTGGCATGTCATATATGGGTGCCCTGAATCTGAGTGCATATCTTTTATTGTGCCCCAACAAGATTCTTCCCACATAAAAGCCACTCTGTGTTGCATCTTCTTGGTGGCACCAGTTTGGCTTGATTATAGAATGGATGATTTCCATCAAAATGCAGCTTACTCCCTCCAGCTGGCCACCCTTCTTCCTACCATCTCCCAGATGTTGGTTTTCGAGAGTATGTAAGCCCTCACACGTGTGAGGCCCAGGTGCCTTCCTTCTAACATTGACTAGACAATTCATTCCCAATGTTGCCTGGTTCTGGACTGGAGTTGAACTGCCACATTGCTGTCTGCCTTCCTACATTTGTCCAAGTGTTAGTTCCCTGGGGGCACTGGTGTTGGGCATGTGCACATGATGATGCAGGTTCTTGGAGTGGAAGATCTTCTTCCCTTCCAGTTCCCATGACTGAGCTGAATAGTAGAGGACCCTCTTCCTATCATGGGCTGGATATTCTTATCATGGTTCTGTTGATGTTGGTTGAGGTTGAATTCCCCCTTACGTTCCACTGCACCCTACCCAATCTATTCCAAGGGTTCCTTCATTTGATTTATTTGGTCCCTCCTATGTTTCCACCCTTATTGCAATACATCATTTTCATGGATGAAGAGTATACCTGGCTCAGAAGTGGTGTGATATCCCACAGGTGTGTCTTACTCTTTATTCACACACCCCATGGGTTTCCTTTGGGTGTTTTCTGGAGGGGTCTCATCTAATTGGGAATTGTGTCACACTCCTATTAGTGGAGGGTTTTTGTCACATACTCATTTGCATGCTATCACTCAGCTGCCTGATGTGAAAATGTGAGTATAGGTGGGAGTATCAAGACTAGTGGTGAGTAAAAATTTGCACATATGGAGGGCAGTACAGGTCAAGAAAAGATATTCTATGAGGAGAGGTAAGAATTTATCAGAAATAAATTTTCAGTGTAGGAAAATGTGAATATTTCATTATGCATTGCTAACTTTTTTGCTTCTTCCCTTACTTGATATATTTTTACATATATAGTGTCTAATGTGTATCAGAGCTGATAACATAACTGTTGTACTAAGACACATGTATATTATATTCATGCATGCAATACAAACCTTGTGACCTACACCATAATTCCAATTTCCTGTTTGCCTGTACTTTACATAACAGCTTTTAGTCTGCCACAGTAGTGTTTTGAGTAACATTAGCAACTTAAATTCTTAATGAGTAGGTTTTATAATTAATATGAATACTTAAGATTTATTGTTGTTTTATTTTTGATTGTGAAAAATATTATAAAACTGTAAAAAATGAAGGCATTACCAACAGTGTTTGCTATAAGAAGCTGTAGCAAAAAAAAATGCACCTCTGCATCTCAGATTATGAATGTAAAGATACCAACGCAATAAACATATTAATGTGATGCCACCATTAATATGTTTATTAATGGTGGCATCACCATTAATATGTTTATTGCGTTGGTAATGCCACACCAATTTCTTTAGGAATAAATCCTATCACTGATTTGTAGTACTCTTCATTAAAAAAAAATAAATATTTAACTCTCATTTTGTAGCTTGCTGTTAAACTTTTTCATTTAAAAGTAGAATTGCGCAATCCCTGACATGATTCTGCTGCAGACCTCGATTTTCATAAAAATGTTGGAAACTGAAAATGGTAGATCACTTTAACTTTGTGAGAACAGGAATGAAATTTAGCTTTATAAAAGCTTTATGTAAAGAATTAATTTTATTGATGATTTTAATCTTCAGTTGTAATAGCTTTTAATTATAAAATCTTTACACATGTACACACAAATCATTTATTATGGATGATGTGTGAAAGTTGTGAATCAAAAACTGTGTATATTTTACAACTGAAACCAACTTTAAACATCAATTACTCTGCTTTTCAACTTCGGAAAATATAATAGTAATATTGTATTACTTGATTAAGACAATATGTTATGAACAGATGTGCATTACCCAACAAACTGAATCAGACAGGTACAGAAAATATCAGATAAAATAATATAGTTTACCAAAAAATTCAGGAGGTCTTAGAAGTCATATATGTGAAATATGAAAATTGTAAGATGAAAATAAGTATCTTCATTCTGAATATGAAAATTGCCTTTTTCTCAGATTGACTCAGTAAAGTCTTTGAAATGTGCAAACAAATTATTATCGAAGAGTGTGTTAGCACTCTCTGTGTTAGGATGGCACGGACACTCGTATGAAAACAATACAAAAGTCATCTGGGTTTTCTTTCTAAAGGTCATCATAAGCTATAATATGAAGAACTACCTGGCATAGTTGCTCTATCTTCTGTGTATATGCTGCTTTCCAGCTATCTAGAGCATCCCAAAGTTGAAAACCTGCGAATGACCAAAATGGAGATTTCTTATTTTTGTTCATCATCATCTTTCTTCAACAGTCTTAGCACCTAGTTCTAGCAGAAACTATAATTTTGTCATCATTTCATAGAGCAAAACAGTTTTCATGATCTTTGACTACCTATTTTATTATTATTCTATGCAAAATTTGAAAAACAGAAAAACTCGTAATTCCGTTGTAAACAATGTTATTACCCATTGAAGTTAGTTTACTTACAGAAATCATGTGTTTCTTTAAAAAGCTTGAGTATGAGCTGAAACAGAAATTACTAGTCATTAATAGATGAACATTAGATGACTGTAACATATAGAATATTCAATGCTTTGTATACTATACAGTTGGCATTTTTAGGGAGCCAACCCTTATGTATGTAGTGAAGGAGTAAAAAAAAATATCAATATACATACAGGTCATCAGAAGTTAGATATGAAGAGCTACCTGGCATAGTCACTCTATCTCTGGTGTATATGGCACTTTTTATCTATACAGAGCATCCCAAAGTTGAAAACTGGTAAATAACTAAAACAGAAATTTATTATTTTAGTTCATCATCATCTTTCCTCAACAGGCCTACTGCCTACATAATTCTAGAAGTAACTTTAATTTTATCATCATTTGATAGATCAAAACAGTCTTCATGATGTTTGATTACCTATTTTGTTATTATTCTATGTAAAACTTATAAAACTTTAGAATAAACACTATAACTTGGTAACCCATTTATGCCATCTTATAAAAAAATAAAGTAAACTAACAAGTACAAGGAGAAAATTTATTGCTAAACAGAAAAGCTATCTAGGGCTAGCAACTGAACTAAAAATGAACCAACCAAAATAGGGATAGAAGTGGACATATTACTTGATTGACTAATGATCACATAACAGACTAAGCTGTCTTGACTTTACATGGAGAATAAAATCCCTGCATTACTGGCCTTCTCACTGGCAAAACAAATAGAACCAGAATTTTTGATTGTAAAATGTTATTCTGTTTTAAAATTGTCATAAAATTATTATTCTAAAGTTAACCAAAGGAAAGGTATGATGATGAAAGCTGAGAATCTATTCAAACATCAAGCTTTCGATAGATAAAGTAGGAAAGCCAGTAAATGTAGGGATTTTATTCTCTATGTAAAATCGAGACCAGGGATTGGGCAACTGCTAAAGATTAGTAATCGAATACGAATACTTCTTATTTTTATGAATATGAAAATAAATACAGGAAAAATTTTAAGTATTCAAATACAAATAAATAAGAATGTATTCATGAATACTTTGTCAGGTAATATGCGAAAATGATAAAACAGCAGACAATAAAATTTCAGTACTTTTATGAAACAAACGTTTTAGAAACTGAGGCAAACAAAATTTGAACAAATAATAACATTTCAAAACTTTTATTTTTCAAAATTCAATAACAAAGTTTTAGAACAAAACATTTTAAAAGTAGACTTATAGATATAAGAATTGCCCATTGTTTTTTATGAACATCTGTTCTATCAAATATCTTGTCAATGAAGCAGCAGTGATCAGGTCTGAGACTTTTTCCTCTGATGCTAAACAAGTGCTAGATAAGAGAAAAGGATGCTGGAACACTCAGGTAGCATTTTGCTAGTAGAGATAGGTAGGAAAGTTTTTCATGGGTCTTCCAATACTCTTTGTTACTATCTTCTGGAATGCAAGGACCATTTAGATAGGTGTTGATCTCTGTATCCTTTGAAGATGAGGTGGCTGGTTCCTTTGAGGCTGCAAAGAAACTAAAAGTGCTAACTTCTTTTGTAGCAGGTGATTTAAAGTCTTCTTTTGGTTCTATGGTTTTAGGATTATTTGTTGAGGAAACCTTCTTGACTTCTTGTTGCAGGAGCATTTGATTGGATTCATAGACCATAGGTCTAGTGAAACACCAGTCAAGTTTAAATGTGGGAACCATTGCTGCAGCCAAGCAGAAGACACCTTGCTACTTATACTGTATCAGGTAGGCATGAACAGGTTTCTTCAGTGCAGAAACTAGATTGGAATCATATCTGGACTGCATTTTGTCAATCTCAGTCATTAGCCCATATACACATAGCACTACATAACTGGAGGTAATAATGTTCTGACCCTGAGCTTGATCATGTTGGAAGTGTTATCAGCTGTCACATATGACACCTTGTCATTGATGTTAAAGAGGTTTGTGATTTCTACATAATAAGCTGCAAATTTATGAGATATGTGATGCCCCTTGAAATGCTGACATACCAGCATTACTGTTTGCATTTACCAGTCAAGTATAGAATGACCAGTAACTCCGAGAAAGCTGTGCATTTGTCTACTGATCCAGATATCCATAGTGACATTGATGTTGGGTAGAGAGATAACTTTTGTTGAATTTCATCAGACCTGCTCTCAATCAACATTGTGGACAGATGCTTGTGACTGGGAAGGATATACTGATAATCCATGGTGGCATTAGATCTTGAAAATCTTTTGACTCCACCACTAAGGTATTGCAGTATACTGGCAATAAGATTAATAAGCTTGTTAGTGTTGTGCTTCTCACGAGAGTGTGTAGACTTATATTTAGTTGATTCCATATAGTACGTCACTATTGTAGGTTGCTGCACCTGGGCAGAAGTACCAGAAGAGCCATTATTATGACAGAAATACAAAAGCGTATCTTTGTTATATAATATTGAATATGCTTTATAATAAAAATAATAAAATATATATATATAGAAAAGAGGAAGTTTGTTTCTTTTGTTCACTATAGGAAACCAAATGGTTGAACTTATAAATATTAAAATAACTTCATAATAACCAATTTTTTTACAATAAATTTAATGGTGCTATTTATTTTGTATTTGGTGTAGTATTTAATGACGAAATTGACAATTAATGATTATTGCACCATTTTTATGTAATATACATACAAACATAAGCATGTTTTGCACATAGAAAGCGATAAGGCAAGAGACACTCAGATCACCTTGCTGTCAATTCAGTATTTCCAGTTTTCTTTAAATAGTGCTAAGGGGTTTCATAAGTGATTTAGTAACTTTATGAATTGCAAATTATTGTTTAGTGATAGAGGTGATTATGCCACCCAAGAAATGCCCTTTCTGCAGAAAGTCTTCTGCTGCTAAAAGAATGCAAGCACAAAGAGCAGCTGAAACAGAAGAAGAACGCAATCAAAGACTTCAAGCACAAGCTGCAAGACAGGCTGCTCAAATACAGGAAGAGACTTTGGAACAACGTAAAGTTAGACTTCGAGCTTAAGCTGACAGGCAAGCTGCTCAAAGACAGCAAAAAATTGTTGAAAGCACAAAGCCAGAGTTCAGTCAGAATCATCAAGGCAAGCTGGATATAGACAACAAGAAACTTCTGGACAACATCAAACCAGACTTCAAGCACAAAAATTGAGACAAATAAGTTACAGAGAGCAAGAAACAGAGGAGCAACATGATATACGACTACAGGCTCAAAGAACAAGACAAGCTCAAACACAATCTAATTTCAAATAAAGCTTTGTTTGATTAAATGCTTTTTTATTTTTCACATCACAGCTTTTGTCTACTTACTGAATAATTTGCTGAAAAAAAAATACTGATCTGTACATTTCAAATCTAAATTTTCACCGTGCAATGCTGGGTAACTCAGCTAGTTTAACATATAGTTAAATATGTAGTTTAACACACATGAGAAATTTATTTTGTATATATATTGTATAAGTTACATAGAATATAGTTCATATTAACAAAAATAATAAAAAGGCTTACCTTCAGGTGTGTCAGCAGGTTAGAAATGGTTTCTCCTAAAGTAGAAATAGACCACTCACAATATTTCCAAAACACACTTCCTCTGACACTTATAGGTATTACTTGACTGCCAAGGTTTCTTCTTTTCCCATCTAAGAATTAGTCTGATTTTTACTTGCTTGCTCGAGTCTTTTATACCCCTCTCAATTGCCCTTAATAATTGTCTTGTGGTACTCTCCACCTACGTCAATATGCCATCTATCCTGGTACTGTATATACGCACTTCATTCAGATAATTTTATCACTTTTTCTCGACAAAGTGTCACTAACAGGTTTTCCAGTATTATAATCATTCAGAGATACTCTGAACATTATCGTGTTATCTAGTTGATTTTGTAACAATAATAATAATTTAAGAAATATGAATAATAAATTTTCTCTCTTCCAATTGGTAAGTGATTTGTTGTATGAATTCCTAGATTATTATTTTCCACACAGAGGCCAATTGGGTCTCCCCATGTCTGATATCTAGTGTTGCATAACAATCGGGATGGGGGGTGGTGTCACTCTCGGTTGAGACTGTCAGTGATCTTATTCATAGTGAGATGGATACATTATTTGGGTCTGTGGTGGTCCTTCAGGGAGCTCTGAGGCTGCATTTGAGGGAGATTCTCAACATTTGTTGGATTTTTAGCTCCCCTGTGGGTCAGTGGTAAGTTTATGGACTTGCAGCACCAAGGCTCGGGATTTGATTCTTTAGGGTGGATGCAGCAGATGGTCCGCAGTTGCTTTGTTCTAACAAAACAACTTACTTTACCACTGTCTTTAAATGACCTATGCAAAATGAAAAGGAGGCCACTTTCTGATAAGCTGCCTTTGATTTGTTTTTCTTCTTTTGGTTCTTTGAGTTTGTTGTGTTTTGGGCTTTTTCCCAGTTGCTTTTGAATCTGCAACTTAATTGATGGCTGAAAGCTTTGGGAATGAATTTTTTCTCTTTAATTTCTGTGGTTGATATGTATCTGGCTCAGTTTCTGCTTAGTCTAAAAGTCACTTTTCTCAAAATAATGGTGTGCATATCAGCAATGTTGTATTAAAAGGAGGTTGAACCCTCTTCAGTCAGTGTTGTCAACCATAACTCTTTATTTGACTTAGCTTTTTGACAGAGGTTTTTGCATATTCCACAATTGCCATTGTTTACTGTGGCCTTATCAACTACCATTTGATTATCACAACTATATATTTTTGAGTCCCTAGCACTCTCCAGATTCCTCACATTGTTTTGGATAATTGGTCCAAAATGATCATTCCAATTACCTAACAGGTAGATTCAGGTTACTTGTTCTTTCTCTACACCTGTTTGTAATCTGACTCTTATATGCTATGTATCCTCTTTACCTGCAGGTTTACTTTTCATAGCTGTGGACCTACGGACATCCCTGGTTGGAGTGATTTGCACTGTTTATCCACAGACTACTTTCTCCTTCTCCCTACATCCTCATACCAGTTCTTCTTACCCAACACTCTGTCATCAGACAGGAAAGGGGTTCAATCCTTTTCTCAGATTCATCTGCTCACTCTTTCTCTATGTCAATCAGAATTCAATCTTGGTCATGTTCAGTGAGTGTCTTGAAGGTTTTGTTGCCTGCACTTATACATTTAGAGATACTAGACAACACTTTATTCTGGGCTCTCTTTGAAATTATCTTCTGTGAGTCACATCTAATCAGATTTCTCTTTTCTATGTCCTTAGCAGTCTGGTCAAATTGTCCACTGGAGGTCACTGTGCAGACTGGTATGTGGACTTCCCTCAATTCCTTTATTTCACATTATTTGCCTGATCTGGCAGTCTCTTCATCTGAGGGTGTTTGCCTACCCTCTGTAGCTATCTTAACAATTTCTGCTAGATTATACAGAGGGGTGAGTATTTTCATTGCTACCTTTCAGGGTCCCTTACCTTGTTTTAACAGGATCTCACTCTGTGGCAAATGTTGCCCAGGCAGGTGTGCTTTTATCAAACCAGTTCTGTACTAGCAACCACTATTTCACTATAATTACTACCTGTTGCAACAGGCTCTGTAGAAATGAGGTGCTCCATAAAACCACCTAGGAGCTTACCGGGTGTTATTACCATACTATGCTGGACTGCCACTCATGGGCTATCATGAGTAAAGCTAAAGGGGATCCTACCCATACCTGCCAATCATTGGATTGAATAAATTAGGGTCAGTTTGCTTTCAAAATTTAGGGAACTTGGTTCACCTATTGCACTATTTCCAGAGCACTGTTCCTCAGGACTTCCTAATGTGCATTACCTCACTGATTCTACTATTGGAGCAAGAGAGTCCTTACCACACATGGTTTCCAGTCACTGGGGTGGTGGACAGAGGCTTTTCTACCAGAGTGTTAGAGTGGATTCCTCTAGTCTTGGAGAAGAGGGTGAAGTTGGGGCCCTCCTACCCAGTTTCCTGGATGTTTTTTTCCCCAGATGTCGATAGGAGTGGCACCAGCCTACATGGGAGCCTACTCGTAATATTGGTTCAGATTTGATGCTCAGCTATCCAGTTGGAGTGTGTTTGGCCCTTCTTTTGGATCAATATTGGTTTAGTATATTGTTCATGGAAGGAGGTCCACTATCTCCTCATAATTCCGAACATGGAGTCGTCCCATCTTGGGTCCTTGATTGAGCACAGTTGTTCCATGTCTTCTCCATAATTCCAGAGGCAAGTGGAAGGTTTCTTGCCCACTTGGTTGGGGAGAGAGGATGGGTGTTCATAATTCCTGACTGGATGAGTTCTGTTCCTTTGATTAAGTCATACATGATCCCATCATTCTGAGTCTGGGGTGTTGTCTTTTGGGATTCTTTAGGTGGATGAGAAGGTTTGTTTTTCTCAGTGTTGCTTACTTTCTTGTTGTGATTCTGGTGGTTTGGAATGGATCATTGTATGGCTACAGGTTGGATCCACTCATAAGTATATCTATATATAACATTGTGGTCCAATTACCATAGCCACCAACGTGGTATGTAAGGACCAAGACCCCTTAAGTCCAACCCCAAGTAGTGGAACCTCGGCTATCTGATTGGGGCTGACTTATAATGATGATCGCTCATGTACAATTCCATCCTTGATACAGGGTGAAGAGCATACCTGTTCTGGATGTAGTGCAATTCTCCCACTTGGGTACCACTTTTAACTTGGTACAACCATGATCTATGCAGATGTTTCCTGTATGGATAATGCCGTCACCAGCCCCTTCTCCTTCTCAAAGTGGTATTCTAGCTATAAGTGGCAGTGGAAGTAAGTATATTTTGGAAGTTAACATTTTCCTAAATTGAAAATGTATTTCCAATACATGGTTACTTAGCCATCAAGTCGAAAATCAGACCCTTCTTGCCACACCTACCTCTCACATCCTCTCTTTCAGGATTTGTCAGTAGTTCTCTCTGATGTTCAGTACTGTATTATTTTAACCAATAGAAAGCCAAGGTTTTCTTCTATCAAATGATGTATTATATCTTCTTGTTTTCTGTACAGAAAAATGTTTATTCCTCTCAGTACTAGTTTAGTGCTTCGATCCCATGGGAATGAAGCTTGTACTGAAAGAAAAATTTATGTTCTGCAGATGTAATAATGAAAGTCTAGATATTTGATGAGTACAAAAGTTGATTTACTCTTACAATATTCACTAAATTATTCAGTGAATACAATTACTATGCTATTGAAATTGAAAATTAATACTTTACTTTTTTGTACCAAAGTATTTGAATGCATTATAATGCGAATACTGATTATGAATATCCTATGTCTGGTTGAGACAGCGTAGTCTGCTTTGTGATTATTAGCTGATCAAGTGATATTTCCACTTCCATCCCTATCTTGTTTGGTTCCTTTTTCAAGTTCAGCAGCCAGCCCTACATAGCTTTTTTATTTAGCGATAAATGTTTTCCCTTATACTTCTGACTTTTTGTGTTCAACAGACTCGTAATATTTAATAAAAACTTATCAAATTTCATGAAGCTGCATATAGTAGTTTGAGGAATATAGTAAACATCACTGTGTATAGCTTTACAGATACCCTATTGATATAGGGTTAAGGAGACATTCTGGACAAGTAACTTGTTCAGTCAAGAAAATGTGGACAAGTACACCTCATTAAGTCAAGAATACATATTTTGGAAAACTATACATTACTGAATTCAGAAACATATTTTGGACAAATGTACCTTACTTAGTCAAATGTACTTAATCAAGGAGACTCATGCTTGATGAGTGTACTTTACTGAATGAAGGAAATATACTTCTCTTGATTTGTTGCTACTTGCTCTTTTCTTTTTATCAGTTTGCAGTTTAATCTTTTTTTTTTCTTTGTTTCTCTTCCTGAGGTTCACTTGGCACTATTTGTATAAAAAGTGGTTTTTGTGTTAGGTAGGGGCAAGCAGAAGCATTTAGAAAAAGAAAGATTTGTGTAAAAGTAAAGATACCATTTTCTTGTCATTGATATTTATTTTCCATGAAGTGGTCTCTGTACGTATTAGATAAATGCAGTATTTTTAGATGCTTTATAAATACATATGTTAGCCTTAAAGCTAGAGGCTAGAGCTCTTGTCTACTACTCACTCATGATTGTGATAGTTTTTGAAAAACAAGTTCATTAAGTTAAGCTTTTAGCCTTAAAGATAGTTATGGTATTTCAACATTTAGTGGTGTTCTTTCTTTTAGGTTATCATCCTTTAGTAGTCTCTTATGGATATTTTTGAAAAAAATATTGAAAACTTGTATTTAAAACTTTTACACTAAATCTACCAAAAATCTCTCAGTTATTGAAAGTGATGTTTTTTGATTTGTAATAAACATAACTTAATGGCTGTTATTGTATGGATTTGTTTTCTTCAGTAATATTAAGATATCAACAGTTAAAACAAACTATAAGTTTCATTGGTATGCTTCTGATTAATAGATACATAAAAGTAAGTCTGAGGACAGTTTCATAAAGATTTACACAAAATTGTGCCAGAAATATTGAAAATGAGATATATTTTGGGCATATTAAATACTTATCATTGGTTAACTGTCTAAAATGACTGGCATCCCATCCAGGGCAGTATATCGTCATTCTCATCTGCTTCTTGTCAGGCATGGTGTGTATTAACTAACTGGTTATTTCTGAAGTATCAGTATCTCCTTAATTTTATATAAACATGCATATCTGTCTGGGAGATATTTGAATCAAGCAAAAGAAGTTAGTAATAATTGCACACTCAAATAGGAAAACCAAGTTTATACAGTGTATTTTTGCATGTTGATTAAATCTCAATAATCTGTAGGAAATCAAGAGATAGGTGTTAATTGAGTATGTGGCACACCACAGCACTAGCTCCATACAAGTCAGTTTAGCAATAGGACCTTTAAAAAGGTTTGTAAAAAAATCACAAGTTCTACCAGTAAAGCTTAATTGTGCTGTGTTTGGACTTTAATAACTATTGTTTAATAACCTGTTTATTCTTTTCTGAAGTCTAATAAGGAGAATTAAAATAAACTTCTATTATTGAACTTTCAGAGAAACAAGTACTCCAGAAGTGTATCATCTCCTGGGACATTTAGATTGTTGACAGCAAAAAACATTCAGCGACCTCAGTTGATATTTAAAGATAAGATTGACAACAGCAGATCACCCTTCATCCCGATAATCAAGGAAAAACCCAACTCTTTGAAACCTCTTGCCATTTTGCCAGAAAAACTTAATGATATAGAAGAGTAAGTTTCAAACATTAAGTTACATGAAAACTTATCAAAAGGTATTGTTCTTTTTGCTTGCAGTGTTTTTTCATATGTCTAAAAATATGTTTTTTTACATTATGTGACAAGTTATACAGTACTTGAAAATATCACTGTTGCACTGAACAAGGGACAGAAAATGTAGGTCTCCCACACAGGAAACAATTAGAGAGTTTGAATATGTTAAATTAAAAGAATTTTTGGAGCCTCACCATGTCATTACAGTCCATGTTATCTGATTACCTTGCGTCTTGACAATAGTTGTGCAGCATAGTTTCCATTGCAAACGGTTCAGTTGTAAAGACCATTATGTCAAAAGCACATCACTTCTCTCTACCTGATTTCCATAATCCATCTAGTGCATGAGGATGGTTTCCAAGCATCTGTTTTGATAGTCCTGTCACATAGAAATCCATAGATGTTGTATTCAGTGACTTTAACCCTGTAATTACCAATGCACTCTTTAAATTCTTCTCTGCACATGTCATAAAAAGTGTTACATTCAGAATTTAACTAAACCATTTTACTCTCAATGTTTTTAATGAAATTAGCATTACCAAAACTATAACAAAGTGTATGAATTGGGTAGATCAATGTTTTTAATGAAATTAGCATTACCAACTATGTCACAGTTCAAAGTTTTATATTATCCAAGTTATTATTCCTTTATTTTGAAAGAAACTCTAAAACAAAAAATTAAAACTTCAGTTTTGTTGTCACGTGATGCACGTACAGTTAAAATATTTTAGCTTTGGTTTCTTCTATTTCTATTCAGCTTAGTCTAAGTATCCCCTAGACAAGCTTCTATGCATACACAGTCAAATTCCAATCATGACTTTCACATTTCAACTGCAAACATTCCAAGAAAAAGCTTATGTAATTCCCACCCAATTTCCAAATTAATCTTTTGTACTTAACATGAAAAATCGCCTTGCAGGTGAACTCAAAGAATCTGAGAGCAAATAACTACATTAAATAATGAATTTTTATCAGAAGTAGTAGAAAAAATCTAAATTAGATGTTTTTATTTTTCTGAAACTACATACTTTTAGGAAAGTTCTTGTCAAATTTCAAACAATTTCATCTACTAGTTTTATTTTTGGATTGTAATATAAGAATAACAACATTAGATCATTACAATATAGATACCCATTAGTCATACAGTTAACCGGAATGGCTTTGTATTGAATGTCATCACTACCCTTTTCATTTTCTAGATACTTGTTATGTATGGTTGAACAAGAGGTATGACTGAAAGCCTTGTCTTAAATAACTCATAACATCTTATCCAGACAGGGATCCTTTAGTGCCATTAAGTACAAGGGATATTCCCATCTTGGAAATTCTAAATCCCCAGTCAGAACATATTCTTATGATCTAAGTGTATGAATATTTTATGTTGGGGGTTGGTTGTCATATACCCTTCTCAAAAGCAATCAGTTTTCATTCACATCACTCTACTTCTGAGTTACCAGACAGTGTCAAAATGTAATTCTGAAAAATGCCATATCACTGACTATGTATCAGCTGTGGTTTTCACATGACTTGCTGATTTGCTTTTCTAAATTACTTTAATATAACATACTCAACCTTCTGTATATTTAGAAATTTTAGCTACCTTACTTTCTAATTACCTATGTGGCCATACACATAATAAGGAAAAAGTTGCACCTCTTGAAAGATATGGACATAAGCGTAGCTGTTAACACTTTAGGTATGGGCTCACTCAGGACAATAGATGGCTCTTAACTTCTGTTTATTGAAAGCCATTTTCTGTGGCAGTACCACCACACAATAGATCGTGTCACTCATGGACACAAAAACTATCTGTCTTTTCCTCATTTGAGTTTTGAACCTTAAAAATATACTCTTGAGATTGTGATGTGAAAACAGAGTTAAGTTTCTTAAAACATGTAGCCAGAGGTAGAGGACAGAAATCTGAAATTATTGATAGATTGCATCATAAACATATCAATAGATTAAGAATGTTAGCATGTACAAGGTTAGAGGAAAATTGTAAAGAAGATAACATGAGAGTTTGTTTACCATATGTTCAAGGCTCATCTACAAGAATAGGTAACATAGTGAAAAAATACATAGAACATGGTGTAACATACTCTCCATGCTGTAAATTACATAGTCTCATGAGTACAAAAGACAGAATAAAAAATTGATAAATGTGTGATTTCAAAATTCCTTGTATCTGTGGTCGAATTTATATTGGTCAAACGTGTGGAATTTTATAATTCAGGATATAGGAGCATGAAAAATACGATAAAAAATACGAAGTAAATGAATCGGTATTAGCAGAAGATGTGGCAGAAACATCTCATGTCGTAGACTGAAGTAGCACTGAGTTGATAAAACAGGTAGAATTTAAAATTGAATTAAATATCAGAGAAACTATTGAAATTGAAAAAAGCAAAGATATTGTATTAAACAAGGAAGCTGGTCCAGGTCCAGAAATAATAAAGTACTGGAAAATGTTTTGTAACTTAGATGGCCTTATTGGTATGTAAATGATTATGTGGGTATATAAGTCCTAACTATGCCTTTACCATTACTCCAGAAGATGGTGTCATAGGACACCAAAACATATAGACTCTTTTTTTTTTTTAGGGCAAGTCCCTGTTTTTAATAACTATTTATTGTGTAATGATTTTAACATTGTATTCCTTTGAATTGTAAGTAAATATTTACCTACCTGGGTCTTTTTTTTTCTGTTGATTGTTTATGAATCTTAACCCTACTTTTTTATACTAATTCTACTACTGCACTAAATTATTTATTCAATTACATCCTGCATCTAAGAACACAGAATAATAACATATAAAAAAGCAGACATTGTCCTAGAACTATCTTAATTTTTCTGGCTTTCTAACTAGGCAATAAGAGCCTTTAAAAATTCAGCTGAGCTCTTCGATGTGTTTCCCGTGGGAATAAATTTGAATTGGAAGCAAAATAGGCAATTCTCTGTACAGAAAACAACATAAAATAATACTTCATTTGATTGAATAAATCTTTGGCTTTCTGTTGATTAAAATAATATAATATCAAACATTAGAGAGAGATCTATTGGCAATTTGTGAAAGAGAGGATGTGACAACTGGGCATGGCAAGAGGGGCCTTATTTTTTTATTTTATGGCTCTGTAACCAAATAACATTGAAGGCTCTAGAAAATATGCTTTGCCTGAGTAATAACAATATAATAATGAGTAATTTAAGTTAAATTCCTGCTTCTTAGAGGGGTGGTAAATAAATTAGAGAAGAGGGCATACCGAGAGAGCAAATGTCACAAGTCACGTACTAGGGGAAATTGAGGATTTTTTCTTTAATATTGCCTTATAGAATTAAAAACTTAAAATGTATATTAAAATGTAGATTACTCACAATATTTTGATGTGAAGTTTATTTATATACCATGATGATAAAGTAACTTAATTAACTTTTGAGTGTAACTTAGTAAAACCATGTGACATGATCATAAAAAGATGCGTGTATGAAAAAATTTTATAATTAATTTTCTTTAACCTTTACATAATAGTTGCCACTCACAAAAGTTAAATACCTACTTTCAAATAAGTCTTTTTGTTAGTACTTTACAATAAAGTGTTAATTAATTGTTTAGAAATTAAGTGTTCATCAAAAATATTTTGGATTTCTCCAACCAATTTATATGTACCATTTGTTTTAGGCAGTATTATTTACTAATTCTGCACACAACTGAAATATTCTTGTAAAAATGTCGTAAATCATATGTTTAAGCACAGTAACTTTATGTATGTCAGGAGGATCCATGGGAATAAATTTATGTTTGAATATATTCAGTTTATAATTCTGTTAAAATATTATACCTGTATTTGTCAGACTGTTTGGAACCTTTTTGTTAAAGAAAGGTTGGAACATAGTAATGTTATCTTTTAGGAATGATTAGCTAATTATTGAGTCTGGATGTCTTCAGTCATTTGATGAGATTTAAGAGGTCTGTGAAGAGTATGATCCTGTCATATCTTCACCATTACAACTGTATCCTAATGTGCTTCACATTCTGCTCTAAATGAACTGGATTGCCTAGTTTGTGTCACTAATCTTTCAAACACTAAATGCACTATATGGCTTCTGCGAATGCAGTCACATCCTTTCTGAGTAAACCATCCCATTGCCTTGATCAGTATCATTCTGTGTTTGTATATCCATTTCATGAATTTAATTGTGTTTTTGTTTCAAATGTTGACCAGCCAATATGCAAAGTAATTTTGATTTTAAGATTAAAAATACTTTTATGCATCAGAAAATTGTCAAATTCCACATGCGAAGTCTCTATAACCTTCTAATAATGTCCAGATTATTATCAAATGTCTTTTTGAGAACAAATTTATATTTTATATGTTAATTTTCCTATCTTATCTCTGTATGGTTTTGATCGATTTAACCAACCTTGTAACCAGCATAAAAAATTAGGAAATAGATCTAAATTATGCTTTTTTCATTCTAGAATGACTACAGATTATATTGCAAAACCAAAAATGTTTATTCTAAGTAGCTTAAATCTCATAACATTATACATCTATCTATATGTATTTATTATTTTTATTTTATTGACCTTTCAGCCATGTCTGACTAACATTATATGCAGCTTTATGTTACCATATCCAACAATATAAAACTGGCCTTTCAAAATTGCAACTGTCGTAACTTTGTTTTTGTGGACCAGTATTTTGTAGAATACAATCACATTTCAGTTATAATACATTACATATGTGTATATATATTATTGCTAATTTCAAACAAACTTAAATTTATTTTATTTTTCTTAAAACATAGAACAGTAAATAAAGAAATGCAGAAAACAATGATCTCTTCTACTTACAAAATTTATACTCATATGCCATAATTTGCTAGGCCTTATTGATTTTCTCTCATGGAATATGTAAAAGTAACTAATTTTTATATATGCATTTTGAAATAGAAAATCATGAATTACTATATCAATACCACAGAAATCCACTGTAATTTGTCAGGCTTACTATCTGAGCTATATTTGGGTCTAAAAAATATATATTTTTTGGTCATCATTTCGTCTTTCCTCTTTTTTGCAAGTCTATGTTGAAAAAGATGGTTTTTCCCACCTAAACACTTTGCAAAGGCTGAGAAAACCACTTGGGGGGGGGGGAATTCTGACCTTTTTATTGGGTATAAACATGCCATAGAGTGAATTAAATGTACATAAACAAACATTTCCAAAACTCGAAGAGGGGAGGGGACACCTTGTTTAATTTGCTAAATATATCTCAGAAAATAGAAGTAATGGGAGGTTCTTATTTTATATTCTACCTCATCAATATCAGTAATTTGAGTTTTTATTTTGTAAGGAACTACAAACTTTGTATTTGGACATCACAAACACCTAATTTGAATTAAAGCTGCATTCAACATACTATGTGATACATAAAAATTGATATTTAGGAATTTTGTTTTAATATTTACATTTACTTTTAAATGAAGAAATTAACTAATTTATAATACTAAAATTTAATTATAATTTACAGATTTATACCAAACTTATTAACATACATTCATAAAACAGTAGTTCAATAAAATTTTGAAAGTCTACAAATGTGATGACCCATACACGTAGTGATAGAGTTAAGTGCTGCTCATTATGTGCAAACTTTTTTTTCTCACTACTAGCCTTGAAGTTTCCACTTAAACTCATGTTTTCACATGATATTGTTGCATTGTTGCCTGCAAATGATTATGTGATAACCTCCATCAGTAGGAGTGTAACACACCTTCCTAATGCAACTGAATTCCTCTATACTGATTGTTCAGTCATCACTTATCAGTTTGTCACGTGTTCAAACGTGCCTTTTTTTACTAATGAGCATAATTAAAATAGGCATTTATTTTAGAAATACCTACACATACAAACCATTGTCGTGTAAAGTTTAATTTTGTTTTCCACATTATGAATTCTCTAGTTACTATAACTACCACTGTCTGATGTTGGACAGCGTGATGCCATTAACACTTGACAAACAACCACAATGGTGTGGGGTTACTCTGTCTGTCGAGGAGGTGATGGCTAGTGTACGATGAGAGATGAGTCTTTCATGCATCCAGTACCTACTTCTGAGCCTGATACTGTTATACCTTCTACTGTGAATCCTTTTCATGATGATGAGAATTTTGACAGTATTTTCCCACCACTTACGTTTGCCAATACTCTTACCAATACTGTCATGAATCTCCCTAGGCCTGACTCTTATTTTCTCGACAAGATTTCTCAGTGTATGTTACATACTTTCTCTGTCTCTTTTATCTTCTGATTCTTTACCTTTCTTTGTTCATTTGACCCCATCTTTTGACTATTTATTTTTTTCCTCCCTTTCCAGATATTCAAGTCCATGTTGAACAGCTTTTATCCCTACTTTGTTCTCCTTGCCTGGTTGACACACATGCCTTGACTTATCATTGGGCTGATTTCCCTTTCTTGGACTTCCAAACTCTGAAGTGTCTTGTTCAGGCTTGAGATTCATGTCCTCTGTTTTATGTTTGATTTTCTCAAGCCTAATTTTCATGTCTTTATATTACCTTCACTACCCTTTTGCATTATCTTTCTTACATTCACCTTCTATCCTAGGCAGTTCATCATTTCCTTGAGGGCTTTTTGTGGGTACTCATTCCCTTATCTTCTCTACTTTGGCATGTTCTTCCTCAACCTTGTCATTTCTTACAGTCACATTTCAATTATTATATATTATATATGTATATAGATTATTACTATTTACAAACAAGTTCTTAAACTTATTTTTCTTAAAACATAGAAGAGTAAGTGAAGAAGTAAAGCAAACAATTATCTCTTCTTGTTACAACCTTTGTACTTGGTTGCTGCTTGTTGTAGCTTGCTAAGCCTTAAGAAATTTTGCATGGAGAAGATATGAAACAAAATAATTTTTTTAGGTTTTATATATATACATTTGAATAACCAAAAAATCGTAAATTACTATATCAATACCATAGAATTCCACTATAATTTATCATGCTTAGTAAATAAGCTGTATTTGGGTCTAAAAAATATAAAATTTCGAAAAGGCTAAAGACTCAACTTGCCAGAGGAAGGTTTCTCTCAAAAGAAAGAGATGATGCCGTTATATTTGAAAGTGTCTGAGAAAGCCATTAGGGGAACATTCTGAGCTTTAATTGTTTATTCACATGTCATATATAGAAGTGTATAGAAGGAACCGTTTTCAAAAATGGAAAGAAGTGAACATGGCCACTGTGTTTGATTCAGTACATGAGTAATATTGCAGCAAATAGAAAAGATAAGAGGTACTTATTTTATATTCTACCTTGTCAATATCGGTAATTTGATTTTCTAATTTGTACAGAACTGTAGACTTTGTATTTTGACATCACAAACATCTAATTTGAACCAGTGCTGCATTCAACATACCATGTGACACACAAAAATCGATGTTTAGATGTGTTTTTTCAATATTTACTTTTAAATTAAGAAATTAATCATAATACTAAATTTGAATTATAATCTACAGTTTTATACCAAACTTAGTGACATAAATTCGTAATATAGTAGTTCAATAAAATTTTGAATGCAAATCAACAAATGTGAAGACATTGCCTTTGACCCGTGACCCATCTGGAAAAGGTTAACCCTATGTCACAGGCATCCTTTACTGCGCATGACACAAAGTTTTAGTGACTTACATTCAAAATTTTATTAATCTACTTTTCTTTTATGTTATACCAGCTAATAATCCATATCTTAATAGTATATAAGTTTTGTGTTCTTAATTTTATAAGGCAATATTTTAAAAAATCCTGTATTTCACTTAGTGTGACACGTGACACATTTTCTCTAGGCATGTTCTCTATTTTATCCACCACCCCTTGGAAAAGTCCGAAATTCAACATAAATTACTCACTATAAAAATCGTCATTACTCAGAAAAACCATAATTTTTATTGACTTCAATTTTGTTTGGTTACAGAGCAATCAAATAGAAAACCAGACTCCTCTTGTCACACCCACCTGTCACATCCTCTCTTTCAGGATTTATTAATAGTTCTGTCTTACATTTAATTCTACATTATCTATAACCAATAGAAAGTCAAGGTTTCATCTGTCAAATGACCTATTGTATAACGTTTTCTGAATGGAGAAATTTTAATTTTACTTTTAGTACAAGTTTCATTCATTGGAAATATAATGACTAGTTTGGATGAAATTGTAATGGTTCTTGTCGCATAGTTAGAAAGCCAGAAAAACTGAGAGAGTTAGGGGAAATTGTCTACTTTTTGCACGTTATTAGTCTATGTTCTGTGGTACATTATTTAATTGAATAATAATTATTTAGTGGTTTACTACCATTAATATAAAAAAAGTAGGGTTAAGGGACATCGATAGTTGACAGCAAGAAAAAACGATGATTTGGGTAAGTACTTTATTTTTGTTTTTCTAGTTTATTCTTTATTTTTTATCATAAAAGTAATTAAAATGTAAAAGTAGAGATCTCTTTAGGTTAGATTAGGTGAAATAAATAATAATAATATAATAAAAATGTTTCCCGAGGCATGCATGCGAGCACCTTGTGGTAACATAATTCGATAGCATATTCCCCAAGTAATTTACAACTTATAATGGTGTGAATAGTAGTTAGACATAGTTCAGCAGGCAATAAAACAATAAAACTTAATTATAAATATATGTTTATTGTTACGAGTTTGAAGCTACTTAGGATAAATTAATGTAGTTTCATGTTACAATTTGCCATATTTTAGATTTTTTTGTCGGTTGACCAATGTTGATATAGAGTTAGAGTAGAGATAATAACAGATAAAATATAAAATTTTACTGAAAACTAACATTTGAAATGTATTTAGGAGGTTTAAAGATTACACAAATCAAATCTGAGATTTTTGAGATGAAAAAAGTATTTTTAATCTTAACATTGAAATCACTTTGTACATGGACTATTCAAAACAAATACTCGATATATTCACAGACAAATCTTTTTTTTAGTTTATTAAAAAAAACTTCATTAAAATAATTTTTTTTTTATGTGAAATACTTGTAATGTTTACTGAAAGACTGCCAAATTTTGTAAAGATATACATTATATTAAAAGTTAGTAGTATCAGATCTATAAGGACTTTGAACGAGTATAAAGAGGTCACATGGTCAGTCAAATTGACCAAGCCCATATTGAGAGAGTTAATATCTGTTTCATTTCAATTCACATCTCAACAGCACTCAGCCTTCTTTGCTTGATTTTAAGGCCATGGAGCAATTGTTTGCCACTACTCAATCCAATCCTCCTCCTGTGTGAGAGGTTCTCTCTCTTTTTTGAGACTTGGGCTTCCATCGGATCCCTTATTCCCTTAGGTCATGCTCACATGCATCTTTTGCAATTGACTCTGCATAATTAGTAGAACCTGTCTTGGGATTTCTTGTCATCCCTCATCTACCTTTTTTCTTCCATGCACACCAGTTTTATCTGATGGCACGACAGAACGAATACTACCAAAGGTATTTCTATTCTTCCTCCTCATCTGGATCTCTGTTTTGTATGGATGCTTCCCTGATGGTGTAGGGGTGCTTGTCTCAACTCTTGGGAGATTTTGGGTCAATGGTTCCCAGAAGATTTGACCTTTCATATCAGTCTCTTGGAATTCTTAGGGTTTGTAGGGCTACGGATCAATTTCTTGCAGTTGTATCAGGTCATTTGGTAATGATCCATATAAACAACTCAAATGTGGTATCCTATATCAATTACTGGAGGGCACTCGGTCTCACTCTTTCCTTTTCTTCACCCTTAACAGATGCTTTTCTGACAGGGTTGGGGTACTTATCATTTGATTATTTCTTATTTGTAGGCTATATATTACCTTCTGATGCTTTTCTCCATGCCTCTTACTGTCTAGGAATGGGTAAGTTCTTATTATTTTTTATCTTACATTTACAAGGCCCTCTTATGCTTTATAGAATCCTGCTCAGTAGCAAGTGTTGCCTGCCAGGGTATACTTATCCCAAATCCACATAGTGTAGAGCCATCATGGCCTGATATAGTGCTCACCCATGAGATAGTGTGTTACATAAGGTATAATCCAAACTGCAACCATTCATGGTCTATTTCCATGCCTAGTTTGAAACCTAGTGCTGGCCTGTTTTTAAAAATATGGCTTTTGTGGTCACTGAATACACTGTTTTATGGACTTCCCTGCATGCTTTCTTTTCATCCTCATATCTTCTAGTAAAGTTTGGGAGTCCTTACCACTCACATGTTTCTAGTCTCTGTGGTGGTGGACCATGGAGACTGCCTCCTGAGTGTGACCAATTCCACTCAGTAGAAAGTAGGGAGCTCACCCCTCTGGTTGGCTTTACATCCTGCCACTACCCGAATATCGGGTTCTCTGGTGGTCTGGTGCTGGATTGGTGCAGGACCAGCCAACAAAAGTCTTCACTCAGTTGCAGTTCTGATATTACATTCCCATTCTCCCTCACTGTGCATGAGGGTGAAAATGGTAGGGGTCCTTCTCCTACTGTATCCTGGAAGACACATTCCCAGTGCTGCTTGGTTTTGGATTGGAGTTGAATTCTGAGGTATCTTCATAAAGTTCTGATGTCTTCTGCTTAGTCTCACCTTCTCCCTTACTACATCCTTTGACATAAGTGTATCTTTTACTTGTCTCAGTCTTTTCTTTTGAAACTTGTTCTACTTTTTCTGTATTGCAATTTGAGTTTATTCTGACTACCAAATTTACTTTTCTAACTTATTCATTTAATACTCACTGTCTTCCTAAACTAGCTCACATTGGTTTTTGATACTGTTCAAATCCTTTAGCCTGAATGGGTTTTTGCGACAGCTCTTTCATAGCTATAGACATTAGTATGGGTTTGTGGTTACAGATTGTTAACCCTATAATTAAGAGCACCCCTTTCTGGGCATGTCACAAGATTTTACTTAGTTACATTCAAAATGTAATTAAGAAATCTTATGATCAATGTATGCCAATCAATTTAAATTATAGTTCAAAGATTTATATTGTCTAAGTTTCAATTCCTTTATTTCAAAATAAACCATAAAGAAAAATTCTTAAACTTCAGTTTTGTTTTCACATCACACACAAGTTCACAAAATCTTAACTTTTCATCTCTGTAACTTGAATATTTCTTCACTTACACTATACTTCCATGTTTAGAAAGAAACTAGGTTAATTGCTCTGTTTACACATTCTTTTTTCAAGCTCCTTAGGGCAGGTTCATAGAAAGGAAAAATAAATTTCTTGGAACTCTTCACAGATACAATCTCCACTTTGTACACATAGAGTTGCAGTGTCTCAGCTAATTATACTCAGTTGAGCTAGATATTTATATCAACAAAAAGAGCAAATTTTAGATATTTTAAAATTGTTGCAAAGAATTCCATAGAGAACTAGTCAAAATTTGACCAATTGTTGTGAAGATATGTTAAGAAAGCTCCGAGTTATTGTAAGTATTGTTGAACTGTGTATCATTTTCCATACAAGAAGTAAGCCAAATGGGTATATACTGTAACCATATGGTTAATGCAATGCATATAGGAGAGACAGAATGTGCAAATTATGAGTTTTTACAGTGTTACATTCAAAATTTAATTAAACAACTTTATTATCAATGTATGTCAATAAGCTTGCCCTAAAAATAGTTTATAATCCAAAGTTGTATTTATCTAAGTTTAATTTTTTAATTTCAGAAGGGGATATTTAAATAAATTCTTAATCTTTATGTTCCTTTGTCACAAGACACATCTGTGCTTTAAATTCTCCATTTTATTTTTTATTTTTGCTGTATATTTGTTTTAGTATCCAAATGATTAAAAAGACACATAGATATTGAGAAGTCACTATATTTGTCACACCCACATGGCCTATAATTCTCTCTGACATTGCTTGTGGACATGTTTATAAGGAATAAGTGCAAGTCTCGGTATAATGTAGATCTCTCATGGACCCCAAAATTCCAGTCTTAACTAAAAATTAATTATTTAATGTGAATTGAGAGTGTTTAATCATGAATTTTGAGTATCCACTCAGTTACAATAATTTAGTAACTGACTGATGAAATTTTCCCATCTTAATTAATTAAGCAAGGCCTGGCATGGCCTGATGGTTAAAATGCTCGACTCGCAATCTGAGGGTTGTGAGTTTGAATTCCTGTCACCAAACATGCTCGCCCTTTCAGCTGTGGGAGTGTTACAATATGACGGTCAATCCCACTATTCATTTGTAAAAAGGTAGCCAAAGAGTTGGTTGTGAATGATGTTGACTAGCTGCCTTCCCTCTGTCCACCTATGCTAGTTAGGGATGGCTAGTGCAGATAACCCTCCTGTAGCTTTGTGCAAATTTCAAAACAAACCAAACCAATTTTTAAGCAAGTTAACCAAGGAAAGTGGTTATTCTAATTGACCACCTCTTAGTCCCCTATAAATGAGTCACCCAAACAACTTGTATAATTTCTACAATACTGTTATCATGTCTGCCACTAATGTCAGTGTTGATGAAGATGAAGACCCAGCTGAGCCACTGCCATACATGAAATATGTCATAGATGTATGAACACTTGACACCTGCAATGATTATCCACCTTTAAAACCTCCCACAAATGACCAAGCCTGAATCCTGCAAATATTGCCAACAACTTAAAGTTAGATTATAAACAAGATTACGACACTTATGTTAAACAACATTGTTTATTGACAAAAAGGGGACATGGATAAACGTTGCAGAATTGCGAATTCCCC
>NW_013666846.1:104979-120565 GCF_000517525.1 Limulus polyphemus | reverse complement strand
GTTAAACAACATTGTTTATTGACAAAAAGGGGACATGGATAAACGTTGCAGAATTGCGAATTCCCCTTTTTGTCAATAAACAATGTTGTTTATCATAAGTGTCGTAATCTTGTTTATAATCAAACTTCGTTTTCCTTCGAACACATCGATTGCTAACTTAAAGTTACTGACTTTTTCAAAGGGTTTTATATTTGTTTTTGATATCATTGATCCAATTCTTCGATGCTGCTCTGAAATTATTCTGATTACCATCATCTTCATGTTGCTTCTGGTCTGTAATGATACTTGAAAAAATTCATGTGCATGTACAAATTTTATACCTTTATTATTTTTACATTTTCTTAATAAAATTTAATTTGAATTTAAATCTGTCTTGTTCTTTGTGTCATTTATTCATGGTTTCTGGCAATTTGGTGGTTGAATGGGATGTGAATGAACATATCGTGGACCCATTTTATGTGGTGATTTGATAGCACATCTCTGTAATGTGCCTCATTTATAATGCAGTCCCATGATTTGTATCCTGACTACCATGTTGTAGAAAGAGAGGATGTGACAGATGGGCATAGCAAGAGGGGTCAGATTTTCTATTTTATTGCTCTGTAACTAAATAACATTGAAGGCTGTATAAATTATGCTTTGCTTGAACGATGAAAACATTATAATGAGTAACTTACATCAAATTTCATACTTCTTGGAAGTGTGGCAAAATTAGAGAAGAGGGAAGACATACAAAACAAATGTCACAGTTATCATACTAGGGAAGATTGAGAATTTTTTTAAAATATTTACTTTTAAAATTAAGAACTTAAAACTTAAATAATACTAAACTTTGGGTTATTATGTATGTTCTGATGCTAAGTTTATTCATATACATTTATAATAGAGTAGTTTAATTCAGTTTTGAATGTGAAAGGTTGTGACATGTGCACTTTGACCTACCTGAGGTGAAAGGGTTAATCTTTTGGTACTATCATGTAGCTTTATTTTCTTACAATTTATTGTCACTTATGAAACCTGTTAGAAGTTGATTGCAGACAGCTGTGTGCATATTGTATGCTGTTCAGTTTGTTATGGTACAAAATTTGAAGCAAAGTATTTTTGCATGCCTTGCATAAGGGGCATTTTGTGGTACATATTCGGTACCTGGGGGGTGTCAAATCTGATATGTCCCAGGAGTGTACTAGAAACCTTAGCTTGTCAAATTTTGTAAAGATACACCTAGTACTTTCAGCGTTACAGTATGTATAGTTTCATGGTTTACAAGATCAATCAAGTTGAACAAATTCATGTGCATAGGGTTAAATTAAACAGCTTCCATTTGGACTCAAGAAATACAGCAGGAGTAAGAAGGGTAAGGTTTATTACTGAGTCAGAATGTCCCTCCATCTCTGGTATTCTTTCTGGAGTATTATTAGTGCCTAGAATACAGCTATGTTTTGCAGTGATGATTGAAATAGTTATGATTTTCACCTTTCACTGTGAATAAAGATATTGTTAATTTGCTGTCCAATTTTTATTTTTTCTCTGTTTAACCATCCTGAATCTGCATTTTGTGAGTGCTTTGAAACTTTTCTGTTGGACATCAGTGAATCTGAATACTGTATCTCCTCCAAGTATCTTACATTCACATTGTAGTCAGTGTCCAGCCAAATAGTGCTGCAGGCACTAAATTCACCTGTAATGATGACTATTGTGCCAATATTCACAAGAAGGTTCAGTAAACTAGTCCATTCCTTGCCAGTTATCTTCAGGCTGACTATAAAGAGACTCTTCACCCACCGTAGCAGCATTCAGTGTTGACACCTGCATGACTGAGAAGTCTTTTTGGCACTTCCTTTCACTGTCAGTTGTTCAAAAACATACCTTGATGTCTCTTCCATATGATGCTTTTTTATTGCTTTGCAGTGTTTGCTTTTCTCATTTTTTGGCTGCATACATATCAAGATATCTGAGCACATTTCCAATTCATCTTCTCCAATTTACTTACCTTATTGTCTTGTCCCTATTTTAAGTGTGTGGCTTTGAGGCTTGTTTGTCATTATTTTGTCCAAAATATACTGGGATAATCTTTGACAGACTTGAAGGCTCATCTCATAACAACCTATATTCCAGGCCACAGTGGTATTTCATTCAGTGAGAAAGTGGAACATATAGCTGGTAAGGCTCAGTAGTACTTTGGCAACCTAATAGGATTTCCAAATGATGTTGTCAATAAAATAGCTGGTAAACTAAGGAAAAGATGGAACAGAGGTCACAGTGGGCAATGGAGAGCATGAGGAAAGTGGTAGAAATTATAGAGCTGAGCAAGTGCAAACATATGTGAAAAAGACAGATTCTACTTAAGTCAAATTGGAGTTTCATTACTAGAAGAACCTTGAGGACATTATTGATGGGGGGGATTATATATGCAGCAAGGCAGTTGACAAACTCTTCAAGCTTATAGTAGTAGTGAAGGCAACAGTATTGAAATCATCTTATTTACATTGAGTAACACTGATGTTGAAAGTAAAAGTACTTTTAAAAAATAGCATACACTAATTAATAATAATAAAGTAATATTATAATGATTGCTGCCAGCCAGTTGCATCCCTGCTCTCGGTGGCTTTCGAATTGGGACAGTGTAGTGCTCGGACAAACTTGCAGCAACAAGGCTTCACATTTACAGGGAGGAGAGTCTTTGCTAAAGTGATCTACCATGTAAATAAATAAATATCATCTAGGTGAGTTATTCTTCAATGTACACTTTGTTCATGTGATGTGCAGTATTCTCTTAATTCAACAAACAGAACATATGCTTACAGTTTTACATACAAGGTGATCATTATTGAGAAAGTGCATAGTATTACCATTTTTAATAAAAGTCTTAACTAACAGATGAAAAATTGCCCAGTAACCCATTTCAGCCTGTGCATTCTGGGTATAACCTGTAGAAAATGTGACATCAACTTTTGAAAATTTATATGTGATGTATTGTAACAGATTTTTTTCAGAAATATAATTATAACTGAAATGTTGAGTTTTAAATTTTCTTGAGGTACAAGTTTTATTACCATTTGTTTAGATGAAATTATTTAACAAATATTTAAACTTGAATCTTGATTGTCGATTTTTAACCTCTTGATGGAATTTGTATTCAGATAGTGGAAATAAATTTCCTGCCTATGCAGAGAAAACTTGTCAACAGACAATACAAAGCCTGCATTGTGTTTATTTAACACAATTGTGAAACCTTTTCAAATATATAAATAGCTATTCTTGTTCAGTGCTGCCCTCTATATGCAAATTTTTTTTTACACTTGTCACAAGCCTTTTATCTCCCCTTCATTGGAATTGACTGATTCCAATACGTCTCTCATGCAAATCATCAGGCATCACCCCTCCACCAATAAGAGTGCGACATGCTCTCATGATGCATGTGATTCTGTTTAGTTCTACTCCACCAATAAGAGTGCGACATGCTCTCATGATGCATGTGATTCTGTTTAGTTCTACTCCACCAATAAGAGTGCGACATGCTCTCATGATGCATGTGATTCTGTTTAGTTCTACTCCACCAATAAGAGTGCAACATGCTCTCATGATGCATGTGATTCTGTTTAGTTCTACTCCACCAATAAGAGTGCGACACGCTCTCATAATGCATGTGATTCTGCTTAGTTCTACTGAACTATCACTTCTTGTTTGACAGTACTCAAGTTTTAATTTTGGTGCTTTTCATGTGAATCACTTTTGTGATTTTAATAGTTTAGTTTCTGAAATGGGATTTCTACATGATTTTTTTTTTCCTTTACATTGAATAAATCTTTAACTTATTTTTCCAGTCTTTTTTTTTTCTTGCCCCTTTCATATTTCACATCAAACACTTTTGTGTGATTTTCTTTTTTACAATGAATTCTGAGGTTCATGTTTCCACTTTGGGTATAATACCTCTAGCACTATTTCACAGGTTGTAGGAGGGGGCATTGGATTTCTCTGCTATTATCCACCATGAGATTGATCATTATATGGGTCAACCCTACACAAGCTGAACCTGTTCAGGCCAATGAAGTTTGATAGCCTTTTTACACCACTCTGCCTGCAGAATCAGTTAATGCTAATACAGCATTTTTTTCTCAGGTATGTGGTGTTTGATCCACTTTCCCACTTTTCTATGATTCCTTATTAACTCCATGTTAGCTCGTTTATTGTCTTCAGCTCTCCATTTACACGTGGTTTCACTGTAGTTGGGATCTTCTGGGTCACAATGCGACCTTGTCCTGGGTTTGTTTGTCACCTCTTTCTTTTCAGGATTTACATATGGCCCTTTTTCTTTGGTGGTTTGTTTTCAAACATGTACCTGAAACTTTGGAATCACGTGTGTAGTCTGTGCATCAACACTCTACCCTTTCCTCTTTGGTTGCATGTTTGTTGCAATTGGAGCCACGACAAACCCCTATTCCTGGTCCTTATCTACCCTTCCCTGTTACTCGTTTCAAGTGTTTCTCATCTCAGTGTTTTATTCAATGTAGGTGGGCATGTCGCCAACAGTAATGGAGACTAACCAGTGCGTTTCAGTTCCAGTCTGGTGGGAGCTTGTCTGTATGATTTTGTGATCTTTCACTATAGATCCATGGATTCTTTGGGTCTTATCAGAGAGACTTGTCCTACTATTTCTTTCCCCACCTCCTTTGTCTCATGTACCCTTTTCCTTCCTCATGACTTGGGATCCTGCCACCAGCCAGCATTTGTCTGAGGTGGTACACGATTTTTGGTCTCAACAGGCCATTGAACCTGTTCATCATCTTTTATTCCAGGCTGTTTGTTGTCCTCATGAAAAACCAGAGACTGGCAGCCTGTAATAGGTTTGTCCTGTCTCAATCTGACCCTTTTTACCTGGGATTCACTTCTCACCCTTAAGTAGGCTTTTTCTTCAGGTTTGTAGATGACCAAGATGGATGTCATGAATGCTTCTTTTCATATCCAGATATCTTGTCTTTCGCGACCCTCTCTTCAGTTTCTTCTCCA
Organism: Limulus polyphemus; assembly: GCF_000517525.1. Lineage (NCBI taxonomy): Eukaryota > Metazoa > Arthropoda > Merostomata > Xiphosura > Limulidae > Limulus > Limulus polyphemus. The sequence goes on along the minus strand of NW_013666846.1, from coordinate 115,558 downwards.
TGGGGTGGCTTATCTGTTTCGTGCACTGCCCTTCAGACTTGCTTTGGCCCTATATGTTTTGTTGGGTGGTCAGAGCATTCTTTTGTCACTTACATGCTTTGGAATTGCACTTTCCTCTTTCTTTGGAGGACTGGCTACTATTAGCTCATTGCAAACAGGAGCCTGCCTGTTACCCTCATCAGCTGCCCATGTAGGTGGATATAGTGGGCTGGTTAATCAAGTTGGAGAAGTCCTTACTGTGACCTATCCAATATCTAGTCCATATGGGTATTTTTCTTTTTCAACACACATTTCAGTCGGGCCCACCCTTCTTCTCTTCACCTTCGTTCAATGGGACTTTCAGTTCTATTACAGTTCGCAAGGTTCTATCACTTTTGGGGATGTGATATTCTATGGTAGCCCTTAACCTCTTATGTCTGGCTCATATGCAGGCTCTTTTTTGGGCTCTTCACAACCAGTGGAATCTCGCAAGAGATCTTTTGTCGGCTTTTATTACCCTTCCTTGTGTACAATCTGCTTTTGTGGTTAGACGACTCACAAATTAGCGAGTGTCCCTCTTCCTCTTCCTCATCTGAATTTATACATTTCTCGAATGCATCCCTTTGGGGATGGAGGTGTGGGTTGATTAACAGGAAGCTTCGGGGTTTTGGTCTGTGGTCGAGAGGTTTTCTCATTTCAACATCCTGGAGCTTCTTGCTGTTAGTTGTGTTTTGGTTCATTTTCTCCATCTGGCAAGAAATTGTCCAGTAATGATCCATTCCAACTTTCCTCCAGTGTTTGCTTATCTCAATCACCTGTGTAGCACTCATTGTTAATCCCTCTGTATTCTTATGTCAGATCTTTTTTTTGGGGGTTCACATGCTTGATATTCATATCATTGCATGTCATGTTCTGGGTGCTTTTGATCTTGCCACAGATCCAATTTCCGTTCAGATAAAATCTATCTGTTGGAATGGTCTCTCGATCCTTTTGTTTTTCAGTGTCTTCAGTGGAGTACTTCTCACATCAAAACTTTTGCTGTGTCCCTTAACCAGAAATTGCTTTGGTTTTGGTCTCTGGTTCCCTTGTCTTCATACTCTGGCTATCGATGTTTTCAGCCAGGATTGGACCAACACATTTGTCTACCTTCCGTTTCTCCTTCTTCTCCAGGTCATCCTTGTATTTAATAAAAGTTTGAATGTAAGTCTCTAAAATCTCAGGACATTGCACAGCAAAGGATACCCATGGTGATAAGGTTAAACAGTTTTTATCAGTCTAAAATTAATTTTATGCATTCTAGCCCAGTTTTTTCAACGATCATTTGTATATAATGTGTGCCCTTACTGGTAAAATTAAAATAAAGTAAAAACGTTTTTGTTGTAGTCAGCTTAATACAGGTGAAGAATTGATAAGAATTTAAAGAAAAATCTCTTTTTTTTGTTAAATGTTTCTTGATTCAGGAAAGACTTAGATTAGAGAAATCTATATGCTTTTTTCATGAATAAACCTTACAAAATGATTATGAATGCAGAGCATTATTGTTGTTGGTTGAAGCATTTTATTAGTTATTTGTGGATTTTTATGGTGTTTTTGGGTTAACAAAAACACATAGGTACTGTTGTAGTAAAAAATAAACAAATGAAAACAAGAAAATAAATACATGCATATGTACATAAATTTATCCACAAATTGATTTCTTAAACAGGTCTTTTAGTATTGCCTACTTGTTTGGGGTGTTAATTACTCCATTTATTCATTAAATACTACTCAAACACTGTTGTAAAAAGATATTTAATTCTATTCTTAAGTTTAATTTATTTAGTGTTTGATTTTTAGGCTTTCAGGAAATAAATATGAATAAAACTGTGTCCACGTTGTTATTGAGTCAAATATCAGCATTATGATACAGCACTGTGGGTGCATCTCAGACTTAAATTTTATGTTATTTTATAGAAAAATCACATCTAGTTATCATTGTGCTATGAATCTCAGTTGTTATGGTTTACCATATCTGTGCATGATACCCATACAATACATTGTCACAAGCCATAGTGTATGTTTTACAAAGGCAAAAACCTTATTTTCTTTCTGGTTCTATGTTTCCCTGTTTAGTAGGTATATTTTTGATTAGTTTATGATTTATACATATAAATATGTTAAGCTGTGTCTAATGCAGTATGAATATTAAGTTTTTAAACATAAACTTTTCTGAGTGTTTTTTGCTATTGGTAAATAATTATCGTTTGAACTTAATGTCTATACTTTTACATCCTTCTGGCTAAGCATGGCCTAGTTGTTAGGGCACCAGATTGTTTATCTAAGGGTCTATGGATTCCATGTTGTTATTGAAAAAAAAAGAAGAGATTCTTTATATTATGGAGCCACAGGAACATTATAAAAGGGACAACAAATCCCACTCTGTGATCAGAGTAGCCCAAGAGTTGGCAAAAATTACTATTGACTAGCTACCTTCTCTCTAGTTAGTTATCAGTTAAAAATTAGGGATGTCTAGCGCAGATAGCCCTTGTCAACGTTGTGGAGATATGTGAAACAGGTAGTACTTCCTTTTATGAGGTTATAAATATGTTTAAATGTAAGATTAACTTACAAGTCATCAGAGGAGAGATTTAACAAAAGAAGTTTACGGAAAACAAAATGGATAGTGAGGTAGTAATTAATTACTTAGAAAGATTAAAATGTAAGTATTATAAGCAAATTGATAAACTACATGTACAAGTCAGTTGGCATATTAATCTTTTTATTTTGAATAATCTCATATGATATTGAACTTTAGTGTTGTATAAAAAAATTGATTTTACAGGATAATGATAGAGAAAATGCATCGTAAGAATATCCTCACAAAAATTATGATGTCTGACAATTACTTGAATAATGATTATTGCCTATTTTAAAGATTGTTTACTGTGGAAAAACACATGCTTCCAACACATGTACAATCCTGTGCATTTTCTGCTGCAGATGATATTTATAATCCTTGTTCTATGTGTACATTCAGCAGCAAATCCACAGGTTCCCACATCAAATTGCTTTGATAAGTACTCTTATCTAAATAGTTTATGGCTCTAACTGCAATATTTATAGGTTTCATCCACAACCAGTAAAACAAATGCTTCCATAAAATATTCTGTATACAAGTTGTCTGTATAAAATATCTTCTGCTGCTTTCATCCTTCCTCAACTAAGACAAACATATATTTAATTAGGTATATATTTTTAAATGTTAAGGATGTTCTACGTATAGTTAGACATGCTTGTAAACTGGATGTAAAAAGTTGTAAATCACCTAATTTTCTGGCCTTGACAGAAGTTATGTAACAAAGATTGTTTTATAAGATTTATACTTGCTTGGCCCTGTTTCTTTGTCATACATTCCTGGAATGAGGTCATACTTATTTTGAAAGGTGGTACTCAAACAAAATAGTATGAGTTTGGAATTTACCTTGGGTGTGTTTGTATGTATGTATGTATAATGAAAGTTATAATTGATGTAGGGAAGCAAAGGATTGTGGAATACCACACTAGAACTTTGGTGTCTTTCTTACCAGTGTGGTGTCATTCATCTGCCTTTTCTCTTCATTTTGTGAAGGTTTGAGTTTCTCCAGGTGATGTAGTCAGAGTTTAGTACTGAATATAGAAACTTGCAAGCTCTAGTGAAAAACTCCAGTAATATATTATGTGATTTGTTTAAAAATAAAGATTTAATTACTTGTATTTGCTGCTACTTCATTTTTTGCATCTGTTTATGTTATCTTCTGCCTACAACATTTCTGGAAACTGCAGTATTGGCGATATGTGATGATTTTCTGTTTGATACCATTGTGTCAGAGTACTTGAATGGGATACTGAGAGCCATTTCAGTGTATACTGATTGAGAGAGCTCAGTGAAATAGTATAAGACTAGAAGATGGCAGTTTGTATGATACAGTACCAACTAGTGCAGTTGGTAAGTAAAATGTAATCACTGTTTAGGTCTCTGGCTAAAAATAACACTTTCCATACAGGGTCGGTCAATGTGACCAACCTTGTACCCATAAAGTAACCATCAGAGTTTACATATTTCAATTTTTAATATGTTTTGTGTATCTTCATAAAATTTGGCAAGCTTTCAGTAAACATTACAAGTTTTGTACTCAAAAAATAAAAATTTTTAATTAAGTATTTTTACTAGAGATTTGTCCATGAATATATGGAATCAGAGTGTTGACTGTTCTGAGTGGAAAGTAATTTTCATATTAATTTTAAAAATGCTTTTCTTCATCTGAAAATTTTCAAATTTCATTTGTGTAACCTCTAAAACTTCCTAAATTGTTATCAAACTTTTTTCAGTAAAACTTTTTATGTTACCTGTTAATTTTTCTACCTTAATTCTATACAAGCTCAGTGAATTTGACTGACCTTGTCCAAGCATAAAAAAACATAAATTAAATCTAAATTACCCTTTTTTCATTCTAGAGTGACTGTAGATTGTAACAGGAACCTACATATGTTTATCTTAAATAGATTAAGGCTCCTAACAGTATACATCTGTTTGTACTTAATTTCATTGCTGTATTGCCCTTTGAACCATGTGTAACTAATAATCCTGCCACAAAAATTTTTAATTATTCAGTGAATGTGTATCTCTTGTTACCTTACTGAGTAGTGTAACTTTGGAGCTGCTCATGAGCATACCTCCTAAAGAATTTTTATTATTATTATTTTTACATTTTAGTTACTTTTATAACAATAAATAAAAGATATACATGAAAAACATGAAATATAGTACTTATCATTTAATTAAAATTTGAATGTAACTCTCTGAGAGGATGTGACATGCTCACTCTGACTTATCTGTAGCAAGAGGGCTCAGCTGTATCTTTAAATTGTTTCTTATGTTAAATATAATAACAGTTAAGTCTTTTTGACTTTCTACAGCAGTAACTCTCTCCTTTTAATAAAGACATATTTTCTCTAAGAAATATACACTTTGTGGAAAAGATAAATAATCTTTATTTTTCATTAGCTCCATAGAAAAAAACCATTATTATTAGCTCCTGTTATGTATTATTTTTTCTTGGACTAGTGTTTTTTTTCTAAAATAATAATATGTATATGTGTTTGAATCTTATAAAACTAAGGAATAAGCATTAAAAAGCAAAAGTTTAAAAGCTTTTATTTCTTGTGATTTTTTATGAAAACTTCCATTAATTCTATGCTCAATTACAAGAAAGAAAGCTCAGGGTAGAGAAAAGTATTTGGTCATATTTAAAAAAACGTGTTTGTAGTGTTAGTTTCAGTATTATATCATAAATTAGTCTTATTTTTAATGGTTATTAGATATTCTCATCCATATGAAGTGGAACTTGATCATTTTCATCCAGATTCAGAACAGCTTGAAGAAAAAATACCTCAGGTTTGTTACATTTAGAGAATTTGATTGCAATGAACTTTGCTGAAATTATTAGATAATTCAAATTCTTATTTTAATGCTGAAATGATATTCTACAGAATGTGCTTTATTGTAGTCAGAAAATATTTTTAATTATATGCATATTGGGCTAATAAAAGTTGAAGAACAGCAGAAAAATTAGCTACGTTGTTTGAATGAAAATATCACAAAAGAGTAAAGTACTACTGAAAGTACTGTGGTTTATCTTGAACATGTAACTTACCATAAATAGTTGAAAAAAATACCATAAATGCCACATTAATGTTAATATGTTTCGAGATTTCCTCAGTATAGAGAAAATTATATGACCTGATTTGAAATGACTCTCTGTGGGATATAGAATTAATGCTTATAGAGATATTTGTGCATCTGAAGAGTTCAGTTTGTTGCACATTTAATTTCAGTACTCAATGTAAGACTTGGTTTTCTAAAACTTAACGTGCAAAACTGTAGTGGAAATGATGAGGCATTTTTGAAATAACCACAATGTGGGGAAGGTTATACCCCTAAACATCTATAAGACATTTTGTAATTATGTATTGTTCCATTACAAGCATTTCTGTAGTCTGCTACTGATAAAATTCTAGTCATAATATGTGGCATTAAATGTCTACTCCTTATGGACTTAATGTGACACAGCATCAGTGAATCATATCATTATGTGACTGGCATTAACATTTTTGATCATGACTGAGAACCTTAAGATGCTGTACTTATGGTGCTCAGGTTTCTACCATCATTAGAATACATCAGTGGCCATTTCAACACTAAAAAAGCTGCTTGTACTTAATACAGCTGATCAGGAATTTATTGAAGAGCACTTGCACATGATGCAGTTGACTAAACAACATCACTGCAGGGTAGATTACATAAATTTAAATTTCTGTTTCATATGTATATCATGTAATGGATAGGTACAACACCTCCTGATGTTGTAATTAAATATAATGCTTGTGCATCCATGATTCACTTTGTGAGGCTAATAAATCTCATAATATTTTTATATATATTATTATTGTTGAGATTTATAATTATATATGTGTCAGAAGTAAACAACACAGAAAATATACTGTGCTTATTGTTTTTGATTTGTACAAATTAGTAGCCATGGAGTTGAAAATTATTACACTGTAAGGTTAAATAGAGCATAAAAATACTACCTTATATGTTAAAATACTTATGCAAATTGTTATTTAAACATGACAGGTCATTTTGAGACTTTATTGAAACTCAATCTTTATGTAAGTGGTGATGCACGACATTATTTTAATATTGCATAAAATGTTCATTTGAAGTAATGATTTAGCGTATTTACCATTATTTGATCAAATAGTCAGTTTAGATGGTCAATTCGTAAATTGAAACCACACAGTTTAGAAGGTAATTGTAAATATAATATATTGATTACACATTTTGTTTTTTTACATTTCAATAAAATAAGTCTTATAATGGTTAATACATTCACGATGTTAGAAAAACACGTTGGTTCAAGAAGTTTTGATAGAAATTAATAAAAATCCCATAACCCAAGTGCTTTTTGAAAGGTGGACCCTTCTTCTTCAGGAACAAACTGGAAATGGTTAATACATTTATTATTTGTTTAAGATAAGATTTGATGAGTTTTGGAGCCATTAAAAAAGTTTTGTTTTAATTTTGTATATATTTTATACCAATGTTTGGGATATAAAATGGATTGTTAATTTACTATCTTAAGATATGAAATATGATTTAGCATTACAATTTAGGAACTAAACATTGTATTATCAATTATTCTTATAATAATATGCTCTGAATTAAATTTGTGGAACTAAATACACCAACAAAGATGTTTTGCTAATTATCAGAACCCCTAGTTCACCTGAGCCACAAACTATTTTCATTATAATGTGCAGCATGAAAAGTTAGTGCTTGATCAGCTTTGAGATAATATATTTATTGAGAAATGAATCATTGCTATTTGAAATTGCACTTCAACTTAGTCTTATTATTTTGTAATACAGCAAGATGGGATTTAGTTGTGAATGAAACTTCTTGTCAGCGGTGGCATAGAACAAAGCATCTTCACAATGATAACATTTGTTGTAGATAGTTCAGGTTCATTGATAATAGATTAGTAAGTAAAAAACAAAGTTTAGTAATGAAGACAAAGATAACTAGGATGAAACATTTTACTTAGACTCAAACATTTTTTAAATACACTTTCTTCATCATCAGGAAAGTATGAAAACAAGGTGTATCAAAATATCTTAGTACAAACAAATAAAAATCTAAATCATATTTAAGAACATGAGGTTTAAAAGCATTGAGAAGAAATGAATAGTATAATATCCATGAATAAGCCATGAAGCAAATTAGAGCACCTAGATAAAACATTAATGTTATTATGAAATAAACTATGGTAAAACATGATTATGTGTACAATGACACATACTGGAAGTAAAATATTCATTTTAAGAATTTAAGATACATAAGTATAGATTATTATTTGTCATAGTATACTAATTAGAAAAATTTTAGTTTAAAGGATATTTGTATATTATTTAAATCAGATTGGTCTTTCATGATTAGAAAGCTAAAGAGATATTCATAGTTTTGTAGATTCAGTTTTGATGATGGAGAATTTATTGATATTATTCTATTGCTCATTTCTTATTGATTTGTAAATTCTATGTTTTCAAATTTCAGTCATGGAATAAAATAAGTGTTTTCCAAAAATCTGTCTCATAAATAAAATTATTTTTATCCTGATTATCGTCTTTGTCTTCATTAGTACTTTTATGCTCAGTCAGAATCTTCAGTACAAACATATTGTAATCAGTGTAATTCTAACCAAAAAAAACAATATTTTTTCCTTGTTTGGCATTTTTTTTCTTATGAAATTCCATTGTCATTTCATGTATAGATGTTATTTACTTTGCCTTTCCTGGATAATAAAATCATTTACTACCTTCATCTGTGTGCTGATCTTGCATTATCTAAATATTCTTGTTAGGTACCTAAAGCTATTAAAGAAACTCTGTTTGTATATGTTGACAAAATTTTGGCTCTGGAGGAACTTTGCAGAGAACTCAAACAACAAAAAGAAATTGCAGTGGATTTAGAGGTGAGAATAAATTGCTTGTGTAGATAAGTACAAATTAGACAAATGTTCAGTATAGCAAACAATTTTTTATTGTTAATATATTTACTGAAAAATTATATTTGTATTTGTGTATCCTTCTTAGCAAAAGCTGTACATTTTACAGAGGTTAACATTTCTTATGTAAAGTAATTTTTGAATCCTCCTCTTTCAGAATTTTATTCTACTTTTGTAATTTAATTTTGGATTGTGTAATTTTGAAGAAAATATATTAACTCTGAAAAGTATAAGATCAAAATATCCTACTTTTTATCAGAAGCTCTCTTTTCACCATGAATGTTGCGTACTCACATGTTTCATAAGTCATTTTTAGTGATTAAAAAGTAATTATTTTTTGTTGATTCACGGAACTTGATGGGTGTCACAAGACTAATCTCTTATAATGTTTTTCCTTTTGTTTTGGAAATTCTAGAAAATGGTACAAGTTCTGGCATTTGAAAAATTCTTCTCAAGCACTTTAATGCTAATAGTCTTAAAGTTCATTATTGATTCATTCATCCCATAGATAGTATATTAAACTATGTGGAACATAATAGTCCATTTACCAAATGAAGGCTCATATGTACAAAAGTTTAATAAAAATGTTAAAAATATATCTTTGTTTGGAGGGTTGATGTTATACTAAAATGATTTTTGATAGTAATGACATTAAGAGGCTTCAAAAACGTTTTATTTTAATGTATTCGGCCTCATTATTTGAAAGTGACATGTATTTTAAATATTGTAATTGTACTTGAATCAAAATACTTACCCTTACGAAGCTATCCATTTCAGCATCTATTTGTGACAGTTCAGAAATACTTTGAAAAATATACATTCCATTGGAAGAACATATTTTTACTAGTGTTTTCCAACAGTAAAATAGAATAATATTGCTGTAACAATATTAGTCACTAATATAGATGAATTTCATCTAGTTTTTCCACAGGTCATATTTCTTTTAACTCTATTTACGTGAATATTCTTTACTGCACATGACACAAGGTTTTTGTGTATTACCTTCAAATGTTTATTAATCTACTTTTTGTTTATGTTATACCAATCAATATAGCATAAAATCTTAGCTAATAATCCATATTTTAATAGTACGTAAGTTTTAAGTTCTTAATTCTATAATGCAATATTTAAAATAATACTGAATTTACCCTAGTGTGACACATTTTCTCTAGGTATTTTTTCCTTTCTATTTTATCCATTGCCCCTCCAAAAAGTTACGAAATTCAATGTAAATTACTTACTATGAAATCTTCATTGCTCAGACTAATCATAATTTTTATAGTCTTCATGTTTGTTTGGTTACAGAACTAGCATATAGAAAATCAGACCCCTCCTGCCACACCCACCTGTCACATTTTCTCTTTCAGGATTTGTTAAGAGTTCTTTCTTATGTTTAATTATATATTACCTATAACCAATAGAATCCAAAAGTTTTTGTCTATCAAATGACGTATTGTATAACATTGTGTTCTGAACAGATAAATGTTAGTTTCACTTATAATACATGGTTCATTTCTGTAGGAAATTTAATGACTAGCATGGATGAATTTGTAATGGCTCTTGTTGCATAGTTAGAAAGCCAGAAAAATTGTGAGATATAGGGGAAATTGTCTACTTTTTGCATGTTATTATTCTAAGTTCTTTGGTGCATTATTTAATTAAATAAAGATTATTTAGTGCATTACTATCATTAGTATAAAAAAAATAGGATTAAGTATCATTGACAATCGACAGCAAGAAAAAGAAGATTGTGTAAGTACTTTATTTCTCATTTGTCATGTTCATTCTTTATTTCTTATTATAAAAGTAATTAAAATGCAAAAAAAAAGGAATCTCTTTAGGTTAGTTAAGCTTGTGGATAATGTAATTCAATAGTGTACTGTGAGCTGCACATTCCCCAAGTGATTTACATCTTATAATTGCACAAATAGTAGTTAGACACAGTTCAAAGGGCAATCAAAATGGCAATAAAACTATAAAATTTAATTATAAATAGATGTATACTGTTACAAGTT
>NW_013666846.1:84355-104733 GCF_000517525.1 Limulus polyphemus | reverse complement strand
TACAAGTTTAAAGCTACTTAGGATAAGTGAATGTAGTTTCATTCTAGAAAGAAAAAAGATGGGAATTTAGATTTATTTAGATTTTTATTTATTTTTTACAAGGTCAGTCAAACTGACCTACCTTGTATAGAGTTAGGGTAGAGAAAATAACATAGAATATAAAATTTACCTGAAAACAAGCATTTGTAATGTATTTAGCAGGTTTTAAAGATTTACACGAAGGAAATTTGAGATTTTTGAGATGAAGAAAAGTATTTTTAATCTTAACATGAAAATCACTTTGCACACAGACTATTCAAAACAAACACTCAATATATTCAAGGACAAATCTATTTTTAGTTTATAAAAAATACTTCACAGAAAATATGATTTTTTGTATGTGAAAGACTTATAATGTTTACTGAAAGACTGCCAAGTTACATGAAGATATACACACTATATTAAATGTTAGTGGTATCAAATCTATAAAGACTGAACAAGTATGAAGAGGTCACGTGGTGAGTCAAATGGACCGAGCCCATGTTGAGAGAGTTATTTATGTGGCATAGAGAATCTTGCTGGTAATAATGTTTTATTTTTCCCCAGTTACAAACCTGAAAATGTTTTTCTGGACACTGTCAAATTTTTATAATAATGATCATCCTTCAATTCAAAGCACAAGTCACACATCTGTATGATTACTCTCCTTATAAGCAAAACAGTTGTATTTTTTAATTATAATTTTTTCAAACCATAAAAATCATTTTTGAAGATAATTACATTTTTTGTGTGAAGTTTTTTAAATATGTAAAAAATTTCCTGATTTTAAAAACCTTTATTGTTTTTCATATTTACCACAATTTATTACCTAATTTGAAGTGAGGTTGTAGTCTAGTGAAATCTTATTTGCCTGTTATAAAATTCACATGCATAGACATGAACGTTGGTCAAAGAATTACCAAAGCCCTCCTCAATTTATATTTAATTTTTGGTTATAATTCTAATCAGTCAAATATCTTATTGCATGATGCTGCTTGTATTGCATCAGATGTAATTTTGGTTTTTTTATACTAAGCACTATATTTCTTAAATACTTTTCTTTGAAAAAAAAATTATATATTTTGAAAAATATTTTTTTAAATATTATGATACATTTTATATTTTGTTTCCTCAGCTCTATGATAAATGCAGAATTCATTGTTTAGTCATCCACATTATTAAAATTTTGATTTATTGTACTTTTTTTGTTTTTGTACTTAAAGGATATATGGGGCTCTAAATGAAGGTTTGGTTAATTTCATATAATCGTATATTTATGTGTTTTACAGCATCATTCTTATCGCTCCTTCCAAGGATTTACTTGTCTGATACAGCTGTCTACCAGAGAAAAAGACTATATAATTGATGCTATAGAGCTGCGGAGTGAACTTTTCCAGTTAAATGAAATTTTTACAGATCCTAAAATTGTCAAGGTGACTAAAATAGTGTCTAAATAGATTTTGTATATGGTGGTTATTATATTTTTAACATCAAAAGTTGTGATTGAAGTTGATAATTATTGTGGTTTTGTTTACTTAATTTATTACTTACATGTTTCATGTAGAATTTTGACAGAGGCTACTTTAATTGTGAATTATTACAGATCTTAAAATTGTCAAAGTGACTAAAATATTATCAGACTAGAATATGCACAATGTGGTTATTATTTCTTTTAACATGAGGTTTTTTGTTTGATGTTAATTATTGACTTTTATTATTGCTTCTTCACTACTTATCTGATGCATCTGTCCACTGGAGATGACTATATAATTGATGTTATAGAGTTGCAGAGTAATCTCAGATATTTTCTCAGCCTCTAAAAAAATATACTTGAAAATATTTGGAAAATGTAAAAAAATAAGTTACTAAATACCTGATTAATAAAACAAAATTTCTACTTAGTGCTAAGAAGTGAACTTTTTGTTTCCAAAAGAAGTCAAAACAGTTGTTCAGTTTTACACAATTTTCCAAAATAAATAACTATTATAAATTTAAATAATGTTTTCAAGTATACTTTTTCTTTTAGAAATTCAGTGCATATTTGAAAATATAGATGATTTCTAGGGATAACCTAAAGTAAATTGACAGGTTGATATTCTTCAGTTTCAAAATGTATAAAAGTTTCCCTCGCTGATTCACTTTCAGCACAAATCCTTGTTTAGTGCTAAGAGATGTATGTTGTACTTACTAAAGCTTGTATTTATTAACAAGTTGTTACTGTAATTTCTGTTTGTAGGTACTTCATGGTGCAGATATGGATATTTTGTGGTTACAACGTGACTTTGGGTTATATGTAGTTAATATGTTTGATACTGGACAAGCTGCTAGAGTGCTAAATATGGCTTGTTATTCATTAGCTTACTTGCTGAAACATTATTGCCACGTGGATGTTAACAAACAATTTCAGTTAGCAGACTGGAGAATCAGGTAAGTTAAGTTTTAGTTTGTAAAAATAAGCCTATCGTTTACATCACCCTTCATTACCCCTAACCATTATACTTTTATTCAGAGATATTCATTAAATAAATAAAATTATTAACTGTTTGATTCCTTGGTTTAGATATTTTTATCTAAACATTTAAAACAGTTTAAAACAAAGGAAAGCTGTCAAGAAGAAAATACAACAGAAAGACTGATGGAAGCCTGGTACTTGGAAAATTTATATCGTGACCGGAAAAGTCCTTAAATGTGTAAAAAAATTGGCAAAAAACTCTTTAAAAAGGTTTGAAATATAACAATGAGTAAATACTTTTTATTTGAACTTAAGAAGGGTATTATTCATTACTTGATAATTTCCTTCATTTCTGTCAAAAATAATGGTTGTATGATAAAAAAAGAATGATTGTATGATCATTACACAGGCCTCTCCCAGATGACATGATCCACTATGCTAGGGAAGATACACATTATTTACTCTATATTTATGACCAGATGAAAAGGGAACTGATTAGTAAGGGGAATGATCAGAAAAATCTACTAATATCAGTGTTTCAAAGAAGCAAAACTGTCTGTTTGAGGGTAAGTGGTTATTTGAGGTATATTTGTGGTTTTTATTATGATAGTACAGAATGTATTAAGTGTTGTTATATTGACCTCTGTAGAAAAAATGAAATAACTTTACTTTTTGAATTAGGAGTTATGAAAAATTAAACCTGTAAATAAGGAAATAAATTGCATGAAATAGTTGTTTAATCCTTTCCATATACATAGGGTCAGTCAGTGTGGTCATCCTTGCACCTCAAAGTAACCATCATAATTTCATTTAATATGTTTTGTGTATCTTCATGAATCTGGCAAGCTTTTAGTAAACATTACAAGTCTTTTGTACACAAAAAATAAAATTTTTTAATTAATTATTTTTACTGGAGATTTTGATACCAAGTTTATTTGTATACATTGAAAATAAAGCAATTTAATTAAATTTTGAATGCAATTTTATAAAATGTTGTGACATGCATAATCTTACCTACCTGTAGTGAGAAGATTAACTCTGTGCATGCTGGTGGATCAAAATGTGCACATCAGGACCATTGTACAGAACTACTTTCAAAATGTATTTAAGCAACTTTATCATCAGTTCTATCAATAAATTTGACCTCTCCCATATTGTCATGCATTTCAAGCAAATTATTAACTCACACCTATTCGCTTGATGGACATGTTTATAATCAATAGCAAAAGCATATTGTAGTATACAGAAATCCTTAGTTTGTTTAGCTTTGCTTGTTGAATATGATAACTTGATTTTGGTTGAGTAAAGTCATTGCTCTGAGGAGTAATGGAACTTTTTCTTAAGCTACTACAGCCTATTTAGAAAGCCAAATATATTGTAGTAGATATTGGACATTCTGTTGTAGTGCCTGATATATATTTTGTTCTTAAATGCATAATTTGAAAGCTACATTAATTATTTCTGTGGTCAACCAACACAGTGAAAATAAAATAGGTTTACTGAAGCATGGCATCTAAGTGCAAATGGCCTAAAAGCTGAAATAATGCTAAATGTCTTATTTTTTATGTATATTTTTTATTTGTTGTTATATATTTTTAACAAAAGTAACTAAAATTTAAAAATTAGAAAGTTGTTAGTTTAGGAAACAATACCTAAGTATAATTTAATTTGATGGGGAAGCTATGAAAGTCCTCATGGTTATAAGATGATTAAATATTTACCCTAAATGCTTCCTGAAACATCCTGTTGCGATTTATTGTTTTTCTGTTTTCATGCAGATAGGGTCTAAATTATGTTGATAAAACTATAAAATTAAAAGACAGAAGACATGAAAAGCTGTGGGGCTATTAGGATAAATAATTGTAATTGTCTGTTACAAACTACAATCCTCCTAGAAAAAAGGTATTATTGATTTTATTTCATATTTTTCAATTTTTCATTTCTGTGCATTGATGATTTGACTACATTTAGTGTTTGAATAGAGAAAATGGTAGATAAAATATATATAGAATTTACTCAAAAAATTTGATATTCATTTCGAAGGTTGTAGAGGTTAAGCAAATGAAATATGAAAACTATAAGATGAAAATAATTATTTTATTCTTAGCATGAAAAATCAACTTTGACTCAAACTGACTTAGTAAATGCTTTGTTAATTCACAGACAAATCTTTAGTAAAAATATCTTATTAACCCGCTCACAAGGTATAGGTATTAGTGCGCAGGTCAAGATATTTTATGGAGGTATATTCAAAATGTATTTAAACTTCTTTATGGTTATTGTATATGAATAAAATTGGCATCAAAATTCAGTTAGTATATCAAATTTTAATATTATACAAGTCTTTAATTTTTTACTTTATAAATAAATATTTGAGGGTTTTTGTGATCTGTCTAAGTACGAACATTGTGATTTCATCTCTAGGTCTTCATTATTCTTTAATTTATTCACTACATCTCTGAGAAGTATGGAATTTAACATAAATTACTCATTATAATATAGGTATTACTAAGGCAAAAAATAATTCTTATAGCCTTCAAACTTACTTGTCTATAGAGCCATAAATTAGAAAATGAGACACACTTGCCAAGCCCACCTGTCATATCCTCTTTGTCACAAATTACCAACATTTCTCTCTGATATTTTATTCTGTACCATTTATAACCAATAGAAAGGTCATTAGTCCTCTCTGGCTTTTTATATTATATTATTTATAACCATTAGAAAGCCAAAGTTTTAATCTATCAAATGACATATTACATTGTTTTCTGTGCAGAGAATTGTCTGTTTTAGCTTCTGTTTGAAACTTTTTCTCATAGTAGAAGCTTAACTTGAGCATTGAGAAGCTTTGCTAAATTTTTAAAAGCTTTTAAGAACATTGTTTTGTTTGTGTGTGTATTAGGATTCCGTATTCGTAGGTGCATTATTTAATTATATAGGAAAGTAGGCTTAAGTTTCATTGACAGTTGACAGCAAACAAACAAGAGGACCCAGATAATTACTATATTTCTTGTTTTTCATGTTTATTATTTATTTGTTATTATAAAAGTAACTAATATGTAAAAATTAAAAACTGATTAGCTAAAATAATGAAAATAATAGCAATAAAAAGTCTTCACGAGGTATGCATGTAAGTAGCTTGTGCATTATGTAATTCAATATGGTAATGTGATCTGCATGTTTGCCAAGTGATTTAAAATTTGTGTGGCAGGATTATTAGTTAAACATGGTTCAAAGGGTTGTAAAACAATAAAATTAAGTGCAAACAATTATATATACAAGCTTTAAGCTATTTAGGTAAACAATTGTGGTTTCATGTTACAGTTTGCAGTTGTTCTAGAAAGAAAAAAGTGTAATTTAGATTTATTTAATTTTTTTATGGTGATTATGAAGTTAGTGAAATTGATCGATTGAGTAGAGTTAACTCTTTCATTAAGGGCTGGGTGGTATGCACCCAGCTCATAAACACGGAAGTATCCATGAGAGTAATTATACTCTGATTTTTTGATAATGTATGCATACCTTTTCAAAATTTTGCAGGTTATTGGTAAACATTACAAGGTTTTCGCAAACAAAATATCAGGTTTTTAAGTTAAGTATTATGATTTTTTAATTAAAGATTTTGTCATAAATTTTTTTCTTTCAGAATGTTGACATCTAACATGCAAAGTAATTTTGATTTTAAGATTAAAAATACTTTTATGCATTAGAACATTTTCAAATGCAAAATCTTTATAACCTCCAGATAATTATCAAATTTTTGTTAGAAAAAAACTTTATATTTTATCTGTTATTTTCACTGCTGTATCTCCGTAGGAGTTGGTACAATTTGACTGACTTCCTAACCTCAATAACAAATTAGGAAATAAATATAAATTATGCTTCTTTCGTTCTAGAATGACTACAAAATATAACATGAAAACAAAAATGTTAAATCTAAATAGCTTAAATTTCATAACATCATACATTTATATATATTTATTATTTTTATTATATTGACCCTTCAGCCATGCCTGGCTAACATTATTGAAGTTGCATTGACATGGTGCATTAGCACTCACGTTACCATATCCAAGAGTATAAAACTGGCCTTTACCAAGTGACTTGTCTTGGCAGTGTTTATTGGACTATTATTTTGTAAAATAGTCACATTTCAGTTATAATGCATTATATATGTATATATGTTATTACTATTTACAAATAAGTACTTAGTTATTTTTCTTAAAACACAGAACAATAATTATATCTTCTAGTTACAACCTTTGTCTCATTTGCTGGGTGCTGTAGATTGGTTATCAAATTTTGCACTTGGAGGATGTGAAATGAAATAATTTTTTTTAGGTTTTACATATACAGTTGAAATAGCCAAAAAATCATAAAGTACTGAATCGATACCATAGAATTCCACCATAATTTATCAAGCTTAGTAACTAAGCTGTATTTGGGTCTAAAAAAATATTAAATTTTGAGCAGAATAAAGACTTAACATCTTGAAATCTTGGATCGAAAGAGTGAGTTGACATCATAATACTTTGATATGACTGAGAAAGCCAGTAGGGAAACATTCTGAGTTTTTGATTGGTTATTCACATGTCAGAGACAAAAGTAATTATACATAAGGGAGTGTTTCCAAAAATGGAAAGAGGTGGGTGGGGTCACTGTGTGTGTGTTTCAGTACATGAGCTGTATCTCAGCAAATAGAAAAGATAGGAGGTTCTTATTTTATATTCCAGTTTGTCAATATAGGTAATTTGAGTTCCTAATTTGGACATCACAAACATCTAATTTGAACCAATGCTGCATTCAACATACCACGTGACACACAAAAATCAATATTGAGGCTTTCTTTTTTAATATTTACTTTTAAATTAAGAAATTAACTAAAGGATCATACTAAAATTTGAATTATAATTTACAATTTGATACGAAACTTATTGACATTCATAAAATAGTAGTTCAATAAAATTTTGAATGTGAGTTTATAAACGTGATGACATGGCTTTTATACCATGACCATAGGAAGACCCTTAGAGATAGGGTAAAAGTAGAAAAAATAGCATATAAAGTATAAGGCTTTACTGAAAAAACATTTAACATTTATTTAAAAGATTTTAGACATTATGCAAGTGAAATGTCACAAATTTCAGTTAAAGAAAAGTGTTTTTAATCTTAATAGGAAAATCACTTTCCGTTTCTAACAGTCAACACTCAGGCTTTTTTATATTTGTGGACAAATGTTTAGTGAAAAATACTTATTAAAAAATCTTACTTTTTGTGTACAAAAGACTTGTAAACTTATAATTTTTACTTAAACCTACCAAATTTGTGAAGATGTATTGTGTACTTTCAGAGTTATAGTATATATACCTTCATGGTGGTTACGAGGTCATATAAAATACACGAGGCTATTGTGAGAGGATTAAACATTCTGATATGGTTTTACAAAGCTATCTTGATCTTTTTTTGTGTCCTCTAAGCATTGCTAAAAATTTTTCACGATCAGCACACCAGTCTACGTACCAAATCAATTTTGCACCATTTCTAAGCATATATATATCATGTGACTACTCTCCATCAATAGTATTGTGCTGCATATATTGGCACAGCTAGCTCCCTCTTCTATTCATGCTCAATCTTTACTTTATTGATTGGTGCTGCATTGTTTAGATGTGTGTTTTTTGCATGTGGCTACTGTTTATGAAAGTGCTTCTTTACCATTTCAGTTTTTTTTTTTTACAGTTTTATTGTATTTTGTTTGCATTTGTTTCTTGTTATCGACTAAGAGATCTTAGTTTGAATTTGAGATCAATGTATCGACTACGAAAATTCCACTTGCAGTTGAAAACACTACTGGTATGACTTCCAAGGATTTAAGTTAGACTTTATTTTCATAGGAAGTACATGCCTTAATTCACAGGAAGCTAGATTAATGTGTTCGACCTGCAGTTACTTCTTCTTTTCAATGTGAGAATTTTGACTCTCTTTTTCTGGCAACTTTTTATTTTGGTCTGTCACTCTACACCTCTTCAGGATTTTCACCTTCCACCTGTTGCAGTGTCTCACCACATCATTCATTTTGGTGGAGGATTGTTCTTCACCTCCTTTCTTCCTATTGTTTCTGGTTCTCCCATGGAACCTGTGGTAAGGTTTTCGAAATGTACACTTCACACTTGGTTGATATACCATTTCTGTGGCTTTGTCCTTATTTACACAGGGAGAATTAAATATTTCATGTCATCAGTTATCTTTGGTAAGTTAGATATTTGTGTCCTTTGTCATCTAAGTTACTTTAGATGAATTTTAAGGTAGAAATTGTTTATTTCTTTGTTTTGTAAGATAAGTTTAATCAATTTGCACGTTCATTAATATTACATAATTTGTAGACTTGGCAAATTTCACAGGTTCGTTAGTTTGTTATTAATAAGTCTTTATCTACGTATGTTTAGATAGTGATGCTTGTTTAGAAATGTACATAACTTGTACTATTAAATATGTATTGTGAAATTCCTGCCTATTCACTAAAATTCTCGAGTGTAAGAATCAACAATATATGTGTGTACATAAACACTGGTGTATTGTTTATATTGTTCCATAAGCTGATGTTTCGAGAAACTCTCCTCACACCTATAAATATAACCAATGTGCCACGTCAAAAGACAGTATATATTATATAAACTTCAGTATCAGTAACTGTGATTGTTATAACACTTATTAAACGAGAACTTCAGATATTTGACCAGGAACATTTATAGATTTAGAATATTACAAGACATTTAACTTCAGCAGATTCACATTTTGACATTAATATTTTTACGAAAACATTATATAACTTCAGCAGTGGATAGCTTGATGTGCGAAACAGTGAAGAACGGAGAACACAGAGCTAACTAGTTCTGTATCAAGTGAATTGTATCTACATCAACTCAAAATTAAATCGCTCATCATATGAACCCTTGATAAGATATCAAGAAAGTTCCAGACCAGATAGTGGACTAAATATTATTTGTAAGTTTATAAAACATTTATACATAGATCATTTTTAATAACCATTATTGTAAATTGTGTTATTGTTTCTATATTAAAATATATTTGTATTAAAAAAATGTATATCAATCTTGTTGGCAAGTGTCATAAGTTGGATGCATATCAACATTTATTAAATTTCTAAATCTAAATTATCATTTAACTCAGTTTCAGGCTATTTGAAATTATAGTAGGTTACATAATAAATTATAATATGTAACAGTTTGTACATTACATATCATTAATACTAGTAATATATAATTCATTTTCTATCTGAATAATTTTTTTTTCGTCATTGTTAATATGTGCCTTATCATCCTAATTTTCATCAGTATAGGACTTTAATTTTTTTTTGCTTACTTCCATTGCTGATATGTTCATTTTTTTTTCCCATTCGTAGGACAGAGCTTATTCTTTGGCTCCTTTTCCTACAATCGTGATACTAGAAATCTTATTTTTTCCTCATCATCTATAATTCATAGTTCTTCCCCACAGGGCCCAGCATGGCCAGGTGGTTAGGGTGCTCATCTTGCAATCTTTGGGTTGTAGATTCGAATCCCCATCACACCAAACATGCTTGCCCTTTCAGCCATGGGAGCATTATAATGTGATGGTCAATCCCACTATTCATTGGTAAAAGAGTAGCCCAAAAGTTGGCGGTCAGCGGTGATGACTAGCTGCCTTCCCTCTAGTCTTTCACTGTTAAATTAGGAATGGCTAGTGCAGATAGCCCTTGTGAAACTCTGCACGAAATTCATAACAAACCAAACCAATCTTCCCTACAGTGCTTACATTTATTCATTGCTCTAAATTGAGTGTTCCAGTTCAGGGCCCTAACCATTGGACCAATCTTGGCTCTTTAAGTGTTTAACATCTTCACTCTCTGAGTCTTTGCATTCTTCTTTCTATTGATGAATGACCCCTTCTTCCCACCCATCTGTTACTATAAGAAGCAGCAGAGGTGGGATTCCTGATGGCAGTGGGGAAGTCCATTCTTCCCCCACTCATTATCCCATTCAGTTGGAGGGACTCCTTCATTCCAACCTCAGTCAGATCCAGCTTTCTCCTCTTTGGGTTTGGAGCAAGTGATTAACAAGTTCCTCATCTCACATTTCTTACAGCTTGAGACTTTCTATCTCTTTGGGAATGTGGGCTTCCTTGGAAGCTCTCATTCCCATGGGTCAAGCTCATATGCTTTCCCTTCGGCAGACACTCCTAGTTCAGTGGAACTTCTTGGATCCCCTGGAACTTCTTGGATCCCCTGGACCAATCTTTGACCCATCCCTCACCAATCAGAGCCAACCTGACTTGGTTGTTAGATGGAAACCAGACTATGGCAGGGGTGCTGCATACTCCACCTCGTCCATATTTACATATGTCCACGGAACCATCTTTAAAGAGTTGGAGTGTTTACCTCAGTTTCTGGAAGATTTCCACTTTCTAGTCAATCAAGGAGTCTTTTCTCCATATTGCCATTCTTGAGCCTTTGGCAGTTCATTGAGCTTTGTTCCACTTCCTTCCTCTCCTGCAGAGGAGAGTGGTTATGATACATTTTGAGACTTTCCCGGCTCCCTGAATCTGGTTGTGTATCAGTTATCTCCTCCCAACAAGGTTCTCCTTACTGAGTGGTCCCTTGATCCACAGGTCTTTAGATGGATGTGTCCACAACTAGAGACACCTCATATATTCCTTCACCACCCACTGGAATACCAAACTTCCTTTCCTTTGGTCTCTCTTTCCACACCAACTATGGTTGCATTCTGTAAAAATTGACTCCTTTTCAGTTTTATCCCTATTCCAAACCACTTCATATCTCATCCCACTGGTGGCGTCATATTGGCTGGCATAACCACCATTAGCCCTGTCTTGGTCCCTATTCTGTCAATCTTGGTTGGACATTGTTTATCCACGCATCACCACACATGGCTTTTGTCAGGTCTATTGTCTTCAGGGACTACCTTCACGTGTTGCATCTTTCCTTTCCTGATCCATTAGACCTTTTTCCATGTCCATTTACTACAGGCAATGGTATACCTTCTGTCTTTGGTTTCTTCGACATGATTTCTATCCTTCCCATCCTTCTATTTCTCAGCTTTCTCAATTCTTCACCAGGTTGTTTGACAAAAGGTTGTCCACTTCAACTGTGTCTAGCTGTCGGTCAGCCTTGGTGAACACTTTCCATTTCTCCATATTTCATCTGTTTTTGTCTTCCCATGTCATTTTCCTCCTTCTCCACTCCTTTTGAATCATGCATCCTCCACGTTCCTTTGATTTGCCTGATTGGGATCTCAGTGGGGTCCTTTATGCCTTTCCCATCCTCCCGTTGAACCTTTTTCTTCATGTTCCACCTACCATCTCTCCCTCAATACCTGTTTCCTTCTTGTACTTGCTTGTGGACATCTAGATCAGGTATTTATGCCTTATTGTTACCTGTTTCCTTTACCATTCCTCTTATGTCATCCTTTTTCCCAACCAGTCCTTCTTCCCTCAGACCTATGCTGCACATGATGGATGTTTGGCTTTCACATCCATTTCCTTCCCTTCCTTTTTCCACCAGTACTCCCATTCTGATCCTCATCGGCTTCTTTGTCTAATTCGCTCCTTACAGCAATATGTGATTTGTCTTGCTTCCTTCAGGCATCATGTTCCTGACTTTTTTATTCTCTGAAAACATTTCCATTTTCCCTGTTATGCAAACTGGTTTGGTTTATCAATTCATTAGGCAGGCATTTTCAGACTTATCAGTGGAAGATCTCCATCTCCAGAGCATTTCTTTTCAAATTCTTCATATCACCATTTCCTTGGCTGCTCAACTTTGCAGTCCTTTGGAGGAGATCGTTCAGGCTGGAATGTGGACTACTCCAAATACCTTCATCTGATTATCTACACGATCTTGCTATATCTTCCTCTAGTGGATATAGTCTCAGTCCCGAGGCAATTCTACACACATTCATTTGCCTCTGACTGGGATAAGTCTTATCACTTCCTTTCGTTTATGTTTTCATTTTCAGCAACCCTAGTTTTCATCACTGATAATGGGATCCCACTCTGTGGTGGGTGTTGCCTGGTGAGGTATTTTTTGTCTCAGACCCATACTATTTACTGATTGCACTATAATGCTCAATGTAGTGATGGTGTGTTTCCACAAGACCAGTGGTGGCATACCTAATAGTATGTATATAAATATATATGCTAGATATCAATAATTTTTTATCTCTGGTGGACCATCACTCATGGACTTCATGAGTAAAGCAGAAGGGGATTTCTGCCCATCCCTGGTGACCCTTTGATTGAATAAATTAGGATCGGTCTGCTTTTCAAAATAGAGAATTGTGGACACCCATTGCACTTTTCCTGGTGTCACATTCCTCTGGACTCCCCAATGTGTTTACTTCCTCCCCTTTTTTCTTTAAGTGGAGTACTCCTCATAATGCTGGATTTCGGATGACTGCCCTGTTCCTATGTTGTTTGCAGAAGAGGCCTCTCTTCTTGTTAATTCTGGTTGCAGGAGGTTCTTTCCCTGCAGCTACAGTTGAGTTTGGGAGACTTTGTCAACCTTGTAATGCTAGCTGTGGGAAGTACATAAACTGTTCCTAAGTTTGAACGAATATTCCATATCCTTCTCACAATTTTGAATGTAGGATGTCTCTTCCCTGCATTTAGGATTGAATGATTTATGATTTCTTCTCGTAATACCAGTTACAGCTATTACCCTGTTCTTATGGTTGAGTTGAGGTAATGCCAGGACCCTGTAATGCTGTATTTGGCTTATTGTACTTCTTGCTCCTACCGTTGTTTTGAGAGTTGTCCAGTTTTGGCTGAAAGCTAACTTCCTCTTTGTAAGTCTGGTTGTTTGACTTGTGACACACTGTTTACGTATGGTTGGGGTTGATGTGTATACATCACATGGCCCACATGCTCTAGCCACTATGTTTATGTTGTCATATTTTAAATTATGTTACAGTATATTTTTTTTCATCCTCCACCTCTTAATGCCGAGGGCAAGTGGGACCTCGTCTGTCAAGTTGAGGTTGTGAATGTACATAGCTAACTCTGTTTATATTTTACTATGGATTGCACCTCTCAGAACAAACTGCACTTACACACAACTTTTTTTCCACCCCGATCTGAATAATTTCCTATTTCAAGAGCAAAGAGCATATCTGTTCCAGAAGTAATGCTGTACTCCACAAGTGTACTTCATTTTCATCTCAGAGCACACCCGTTCACTCTGGGCAGTCACTTTCTGCTTGGTTTCAATCTTCTATGCTTCGGCCCCTTCATCTTTGCAGTGTAGGATTCTAGCTTTGTGTGAAAAGAGGTAAGACTGTATTGGAAGTTAACATTTTTCTTACACTGAAAATCTATTTCTGATAGGTACTTAACTTGCTCACACACTTCCTACCCTTTCTCCTCCACTGCCAGTGTTCTTCTTTTGGAGCCTGCCAATTCTTGAAAGTGAAGATTGAGCAGGAATAGCTATGCCAATATAGGTACACAGTACTACTGGTTGAGGGTAGTCACATGATATCTACATGTTCAGAAATGGTGAAAAACTAATGTGGTACATAGACTGGTGTGATGATCAGGAAATTTTTTTTAGCAACACTTAGAAAAGAAAAATGTTAACTTAGTTACATTTTTTTTAGTACAACAGACTTGTGAAATTTACTAAAAGTTTGACAAATTTCATGAAGATACATTTAATACATTCAGAGTTATAGTATGTGTAGTTTCACAGTAACATAGTAGTTACAAGGTCAGTCATATTGACTGAGAGCCTGTACGGATAGAATTTAAGAGTATTTTTGGCCTGAAATTATAAAAAATAAATAAAAATGTAATTGTAAGAAATAAATCGGTTATGAATATATTTTTAGTTTATTTTTTTTACAATTTTTCATATGACCAATTAAAAAAAGTAAATACCAGAGCTGTAAGGTAAATATTTTCTGTTTATAATAGTATTTTGAAGATGCCAATGATAACTGAAGCTCTAAATAAGCCTTAAGCATTGTAGAAGGCCATCACTATCTTCAACGATAGACATAAATATAGCGACATACTAATTTTGTATTTTGAAAAACAATAACAAAAAAAAAAGAAACTTATACCACAAACAAATGGAAAATGATAATGTTGACAAAATTTTAGGCCAGGGCACCCTTACCGTGATGAAGGGTCTCCTCATCTGAAATATGAACATCTGTTTGTCATTTACCATTTGTTTGTAATACAAGTTTTCAAAAACATACTTACCTCCTCTCAGGGTTTGCAGTCAGTACCAGTACTGGTTTATAGTATATCTTGTGTTGAGAATAATATGTGTTATCACATGTCCCATCATTGGACTTTTGAACAAATGCCTCTTCCCGTATTTCAGCTTTGCTTTTCACAGAATTATAAATGTTTGATATGGTAGTTTTGAGTTTATACTTCAATCGATAAGCAAATTTCAGCATGAAAATCAGCAATAGCATGTAATATAGGAAACTGGTGACTCCCACACTCTGGAAGAAAGCATGAATATGCCTACGTGACTGATTGCACATTAGGTAGGTGCATGCATGATTAACCCTTAGTGTGCAAGCAGGTCAAACTGCACATGTCACAATGTTTTAGGGAGTTACATTCAAAATTTAATTGAATTACTTAATTATCATGGCATATGTACGAACCTGACATCAAACCATAGATAATAAATCAAATTTTAATAGTATACAAGTATTAAGTTCTTAATTATATAAGGAATTATTTAAAAACAACCTCAAATTCTCCTAGTGTGAGAATTTGGATATTTCTTCTTGAGCCATCTCCTCTTTTAGATTTTTTTTGTCCACTCCCTAGAAAACTACCAAATGTAATGTAAAATATTCTCTATAATTTCATCATCGATATTCTGAAGCTATATTTTTATATTCTTCAATCTTATGGGACTAAAGAGCAATCAATGAAAATTCATAAACCATTTTTCATGCTTACCTTTGACATGCTCTAATTTACAATTTGCTAATAGATGTTTTTGAGGCTGACTCCCATTAAATTTATAACCAATAGAAAGCCTAGATTTCAACTGATTCATTGCCATGGTCATCATACCACGTGGGCTTACAGATAATTGACAATTTGGTTTGATGTGAAAAAGAATTTTCCCACGAGAATACACTGGGAAGAATAGTTGAATTTTTAACTGCTCAAGTCATATGATTAGAGATGCTTGAGCATCAGTACTGACAACTTGGTACTGTCGGTACTATTGCAAACCCTGCCTACTCTCACACTTATAGCTATTACTCAACTGCCACGGTTTCTTCGTTTGCCCATCTAAGCATTAGTCTGATTTTTCTTGCTTGCTCTAGAGGTTTATACCCCATTCAATTGCTCTTGGAAATATTTATCTCCTGACACTTTTCACCTGCATCAGTGTGCCCTATATTCTGGTACTATACTTAAGCACCTCATTCAGATAGTGTTATTACTTTTTCTCGACAAAGAGTCACTAATAGGTTTCCTAGTGTTACGATCATTCAGAAATACTTTGAACATTATCCATATTGTCTAGTTGATTTTTGTAATAATAACAATTTAAAAAAACAATTTTTTAATCGGATTGGCTTTTTGGTTTACAGTATGAATTCTCAGATTATTATTTCATGTCACTAAGATCCAACATTTTTTTCCCATTTCACTTCTCTTTCTTGGAAGACTTTCAGGATCACCAAATTCATTGATGATGAGCTGGATCTATTGTTAACATGCAAATTAGTTCAGTTGTCGACTTCTACATTCACCCCTGTTGTCGTTGAGTCTCAAATTTCATTGGCTCCTACAGGGGGTCATAGTTCCACCCCTATTTGTGGGTCCTGACCTCCAACAATAGTCCCTCAGTAAATTGGTACCCAGAATAGATTCTGTCTATATCCAAGGGTTCTGCTGCTCGGTCAGATCACCACCTTTGACGTCCTTGATTATTGTATTCCTTCATGGTGTGTAGGGGCTCGGCACCAAGAATTTCTGGATGTGCAGTAACATTAACCATGGATCCAAAAGCACTACAGGTCCTTGAGTCAAGATTAGTCATTCAGTTCACATCTTCCCCACTATTATCCACCCACCTGTTGTGCTTCCATTTCCTGCAGATCCTCAGGATTTGGAACTTAGTTGTAGGGCTGTAAGAGTTTGGTTGGTCTGGGGGTAATGAGAGAGTCATGCTAGTTTATACAAGGTTTTATTCCCATCGGTTGTTGGGCCTCAGAATACAGGAGATTGGTGTTAAGTCATCAATCTTTCTCATCTGTATCAATGCCTAGACTCCCCAGTTTCCAAAAGTTACTCATCACTCAATCAGAGTTCACATTTTTTACTGGATTTGTGGATGTCATTTGTTGTAGTCAGCTCCTATCTGCACATTGCCACAGTGGTGGCATACCACCACTATTGACATTTTTTTGTGGACAAGGTTTAGGTACTGAAGTTCTGGGTTTTTAACTTTCAGACTCGCATCTGCTTCACATGGGTTATGCCGTATTGTACAAGTTTTTCTTGTCACCTCCATCCATTGCACTGTGCACACACCATTCCATAAATGACTGGTTACTGCTGGCAACATCTCGTCAATTGTTAGAACATCATATACTGATTCTACTTTCAGAAACAACCAAGGCAGGCTTCATTTTTAGGGCTGAGACATCTATTCTTTCTCCAATTCAATATGTCATCAGTCTGGGTGTATTTTATTTTTCATCTCGTCAGGCTCAGCTCGACCCTAAGGAATAGAAAGCCTGACTCTTATCTCTCCTTCTCTCACTATGGATGGTTCTTTCTCTTCTAGGAATATGGGCATCACTCAAATCCCTCATGCCTTTGGGATGAGAGCACAAGAGATACTTTTAATGGTCTTATGCGATCATAAATATCAATTTACTGAATTCCCCAGTTTCCTTATTTGGAATAATTCTTTGATCTCGAGGGGTTGTTAAGTCAGGACACTACTAAGATATGGTAAGTTCCATCTCTTCACAGTTGCCTTGCTTCAGGGATGGGGTGCACATACCAACAGTCAAGAATTCCAGGCTCTATGCATGGACAAAGAAGCTTCCATACACAATGTTTTAGTCCTTCTTGCTCTTTGAAAGGCAATGCCTCATGGTCTGAACTTATTAAGGGGATAATTGTCAGGCTTTATACTCTGACAATTCCATGGTGGTGTCTTGTGTTTTTCATTGATGAGGCACTTGGTTTAGGGATCTTTGTTTTTGAATCTTCAACCTCTTTTCTTGGAACCATTCCTGTCATATCACCCTACTAGCTTGCCATGTTCCATCGGTGATATCTGCAACAGCAGGTCAATTTTCTCAATCCAAACAGATTCTCCAGACAGATGCTGCATCACAAGGTTCTTTTGAATTGGCTCTCATTTTGCAGCTCTGATTGGTGGGTTGGCCTCTCATTGGATCACCCAACTACTGGCAATTTGGTCTCCAGTACATCACCTTCGGACTTTGGCAATGGATGCATTTCATCAGTACAAGACGAGATTACAACTCTAGGCCTTCCCTCCTATTCATATGTTACCCATGGTACTAACTATTATTCGTTCCAGCCCATTGTCGGGTTCTGTGGATAGCACCAGATTGGCAGCTACACTCTGGTTTCTGCTTCTGTGGTATCTTCCAGAGTATTTACCTCATCCACTTCTTCTTAGGCTCTGTGGAAGCAGCCATGATTTGGCATGGTACATCCGGCTATCCAGTAGCTCAAGCTTGAGACATAAGAGGTTATGCAGTCTTTTAGATGGCATCAGGGTTTAATTTCTAAGGTTGCCATGTATCTGTTTCAGTTTTTGCTTTGTCTGGAAATGAACGTTTATCAACAGAAATGACACGCATATCAGCAATGGTGTATTGAGAAGAGGTTGAACCCACTTCGATCAGAAGTGCCAACCATATCTTGTTTTTTTACCTGGCTCTTTGGCAGGGGTTTTTGCATCTTCCACAATTGCTCTGTTTAAGGTGACCTTATTGACTACCGTTCAATTTTTGGAACTAAATATTCCTTGAATCCTCAGTACTTTCTGGATTCCTCGAGTCACTTTGGGACATTGGTCCCAAACTATTATTCCAGTTATCTAACAACTAAGGTTACATTACATGCTTTTTCTCAACATCTGTTTTGACCTGTTTCTTATATGCCATGTATCTCCTTCACTTGAAGGTTTATTTTTTGTGGCTGCTGATATAAAGACATCGCCGGTCGGAGTGATTTGCACTGTTTATCCACAGACTGGTTCTTCAGACAGGAAAGGGGCTAAATCCTTTTCACTGATTCATCTGATCATTATTTCTCACTTCTATGTCTGTTCAGATTTTGATTGTGGTCATATTCAGTGAGGGTTTTGGAGGTTTTGTTGTCTGCACTGCTGTCTTTAGAGATGCTAGATTATGACTTTTTATTCTGGACTCTCTTTGAAGGTGAGGAATTTTTTGTGAGTCACGTCTAATCAGATTTGTCACATTTCTACGCCCTTAGCAGCCCTGTTGAATTGCCTGCTGGAGGATATTGGGCAGACTGGTATGTGGACCTCCCCCAATACTTTTATCTCACATTATTTGCATGATCTAGCAGTATCTTCATCTATGGGTTTTTACCTATGCCCTTTAGCTATCTTAACCATTTCTGCTAGATTATATAGAGGAGTTAGTATTTTCATTGCTACCTTTCAGGGTTCTTTACCTTGTTTTCACAGGATCTTACTCTGTGACTAGTGTTACCCAAGTAGGTGTGCTTTTATCAAACCAATTCTGCACTAGCAACCACTAATTCAATATACTGTATACAGGTTGCAACAGGCTCTGTAGAAACGAGGTGTTTATACGACCACCTAGATGCTAACTTGGTGGTATTACTCTACTATGCTGGACCACCACTCATGGACTATCATGAGTAAAGCATAAGATGATCCTGCCCATGCCTGCCAATCATTGGATTGAATAAATCAGGTTCGATTTGCTTTTAAAGATTTAGGGAACTTGGTTCGCTTATTGCACTGTTTCCAGAGCACTGTTTCTCAGGACTCCCCAATGAGCATTACCCTACAGATTCTGTTAGTGGAACTAGGGAGTCCTTACCACACCTGGTTTCAAGTAACTTAGGTGGTGGACAGAGGCTTTTCCTCCAGAGTGTTAGAGTGAATTCCTCCACTCATGGAGATGAGGATGAAGTTGGGAGTCCTCCTATCCATGTCTCTGGATTTTTTTTCTCAGATGTGGGTAGGAGTGGCACTAGCCTACAAGGGAGTCTACTCGTAATACCAGTTCAGATTTGATGCTAGGCTATTCGGCTGGGTTTAACGAAGCCCGTCTTTTTGATCAATATTGGTTCAGTACATTGTTCATGGAAGAGGTTTCACTGTCTTCTTATAATTCTGAATGCAGAGTGGTCCTATCCTAGGCCCTTGGTTTAGCACAGTCATTCCACATCCTCCCCATAATTCCAGGGGCAAGTGGAATTTACCTTGCACACACAGAGGAGTGTTCATAATTCCAGACCAGATGAGTTCTGTTTCCTCTGGTTGAGTAAAGCATACATGATTCCATCATTCCAGGCCTGGGATGTTGTCTTTTGGAATTTTTCAGTTTGAGGAGAAGAATTGTCCTCTTCAGTGTTGCTTACTTCTTCATCATATTCTGGTGCTCAAAATGCATCACTCTATGGTTACAGGTTGGGATCCATTCATAAGTGTGTGTGTATATATATATATATATATATATATATATATATATATATATAGTACCACTACACGCCACCACGACCACAGAGTAGTAGTAAGTAGACTACTACGTTACGTTACCTTTACCTTACCTACCGTAGGTAGTACGTACGTAAC
>NW_013666846.1:80276-84269 GCF_000517525.1 Limulus polyphemus | reverse complement strand
TATATATATATATATATATATATAGTTTGCAGTCCCACTGCCCCAGCCACCAACATGGGATATAGGAATCATGGCCCTTTATTTCCAACCCTGAGTAGTGGAACCTCATCTATCTGGTTGGGACCTGGCCTGTAGTGTTGATAAATCAGGTAAAACCACCCACAACACAGGAATTAAATTCCAGATGAAGAGCAAACCTGTTCTGGATGAAGTGTGGTTCTCCCGCTAGGGTGCCAATCTTCTGTCGACACACCGATGATCTATGCAGATGCTTTCTATTTGGATAATGCCCTCACTGGCCCCTCCACTTTATCAATGTGGGATTCTAGTTATAAGTATGTTTTGGAAGTTAACATTTTTTAAAATCAAAAATGTATTTCCAATAATACTTACCTCCACTGACTCTCTCCCACCCTTCCTCCCCACTAAGAGCCAGTGTTAGAGTCTGGGGTTGAGTCAGTTTCAAAAAAGTGATAACATTATATGAATGAGGTGCTTATGTACAGTACCAAGATAGAGGGCACATTCACATATGTGGAGAGTGTAACGAGATAAATATTGCCAAGGGCAATTGAGTGGGATATAAAGGACTGGAGCAAGTGAGAAAAAATCCGACCAGTGCTTAGATGGACAAAGGAAAAAACCCTGTCAGTCGAGCAATAGCTATAAGTGTGAGTATAGATAAGTATGTTTTGGAAAACTATACCACAAACAAATAGGAGGTAAATATTACTGGAAATACATTTTTGATTTAAGAAAATGTTAACTTCCATTTTCTATAACTTTGTGCTATGTCTATTAGTTTGGTCTTCTTTGTAATAGAAGGATCAGCAGGATAAATCTTTAAATAATACTAAATTTTACTAAACTGACTGAGCTTAAGCTAAGAAATAAACAAAGTGATACAATATATAATACAAAATAAAAACAATCCATTTATTCACAAAGACAAAACACAGTGTGTGTGTGTGTGTACTTAATTTAGACACTGAATGATCATCTTTCATTGAACTCATAAACTGAGTAAATGGCTTTCTTTCCTCGTGATGTCTTTTGATTAACCAGCTTAATTAACATACCACATCATACTCTTTAAATGTAGTGCTTCTTATCTAAAAAGAAATGTATGATTTACCTATAGCAAGAGCATTATCTATATGACTGGTTATACTCATTTAACAGTGGGGAAGCTATAACCTAGAGATATCAGTGAAGGACACTGCTGTTGTGTACAGTGTTCTTGCACAGTATGCAGAATATGTATTATCTTCAGAAAACAAATCTTACTAGAATGAAATTTACTTAATGACTTCCTGAATTATGTGTTATGTTAAAAATGCATAAATTCAGAAAGTCTGAAAATTTTTGAACATTTCTACATTAAAAAGAGAAGGCAGAAAAATGCATGGTATGACTGCATACCACAGACACAAAGCAGCTTTTACAATTACCATTTTCTTGCTGCTGCATATGAAGTACTGTATAAGCCCATCAATGTTTCAGTATTTCAAGTTTTTTATCACTTATATTTTATTGTGAACTTGCTTCATAAGTAAATTTTTATTTTTGTTTTTTTCCATAATGATTAGAAATACCAGAAGCCTCCTTTCCGAGATGATAGCTACTTAGATCTCTTAAAAAAAACACAAGAAGTCCTTCAACAATTGCCAGCTGTGGGCACTAAAACAACTCTATGAATGGCGAGATAAGATATCCAGAGTAGAAGATGAAAGCACTGGGTTTGTATTTAAATAAACTTGTAATAATTTATACCTGGACATCCTTAAACATTATTATTGACTTTTAAATTGAAATCTCATTTTGTAAGTGTTGTGATCTGTGTTTAATTACACCTAACCAATAGTAATGTAGACTTAGTCCCTAGTGGTGTGTTTAAAGTGTGTCAGAAAATAATAAATTTAAATGAGATTTTAGATTTACTTCATTGGATTAATTCTGTATTAAAAACTCTTGTACAGTAGATGTCTTCATAAACATAATTTTCTTTAATTGCAAGCTTTTGGTTCATTTGCTAGACCTTTCAGTTGTTATACCTCTTGCCTACTGAAGGCCTCAACAAAGTTCAAAAGGTTACAATTAAAGAAAATTATTTTTCTCAAGAAATGTTGCATATAACAAGAAATTTATTGTTGCTTATAGTGACCTTTTTTAATACATATTTCAGTTTTGTAGGCCTAAAAGTAAGCCATTAGTGTATTTACTTTTTATGATGTTTTGTCTGAGGGTGACATTGACATGTTTGCTTTGAATGATATTTAAAATTAATGTTTGAAACTACCGTCACAAATATTTTTTTCTGTCTGTGTAGAAGGAAAAGTATCAGCATTTTGAAGGTAGTCAGAAGCAAAACATTTTGCCTCATTGTTAATTCATTACTTATGCGCTTGACATTCTTGTGAACATCCTGAATGTCCAATTACTCAAGTTACATGTTAATGTGTAAGACAAAATTATTTGTCAATGTTTATTTTCAATTTCAGTGGGAATAGGAGATGAATGCAATATTGAGAAAAGAAAGTTTATAAAAATCTAATTATTTAAGTTTGTAAGCTGTAAAGTCTTACATTCAGTAGTTCGTATCTGAAAATATGGAATACCGGTTTTTTTCGTGCTTGTTTTATTTTGAATAATCTGTGCTAACAAAATCTGTCCTACTTTAGGAGTTTTAGAACATTAAGATGAAGGAATAAGTATTTATGTTGGATTTAAGTAAGTATGGTACTTAAGAATTAAGTAAAACATATATAAAATCATGATAATCATTTAATTTTCAGAAGTATATCCCTTGTATATTTCAACTCGGACACTAAAAAAAGTTTCATTATTCTTCACCTATAGTTTACTTTTGTAGCCCTGATTAAGTGTTCTGGTTTAAATTCTTGAAAATAAACATATATGTTGTTTCAAATCACAGTTATTTATTAGAAGAAAAAGAGACAAAAATTAGTATTCACAAATAAATTTATTTAAAATCAAATCTCATAATCAAAATTAAAAACACTTGATATTATATGACTCACCCTGTCAGCCACCATAAAAACATTTATCTCAACTCAAGTTATCAAGTTTATTAGTTCATGTAACCTACATTTCAATATTTCTATAGCAAGAAAAAAAGAATTACCATATTGGATGTAACTAAGTCCTGTGTCAATATATAATACATTGTCCTTATGCCTAGCTTTCTTAGTAAAGTACTTTATCTAATATTTCTTTGATAATAATGAATGATATTGCTATATTTCTTTGTTCCAATAAAATAGAATGAGCCACAGCTAATTTGGTGTATTCCTTAGTAATCTGTATTTGATGTGTTCTATTTTGCTTACAGCCAAGGAATGTTTAGTTTGTTCAATGTATGATTTCGTACATGAACACAGAATTTCATAAATACTTCACTTTTTATTTTCTTCAGTCTGGTCTTTTCCTTAAAAAAAATGGGTATTTAATTAAATTAAATTATTTAAAAAACACTTCAAAATTATATTAATATTAGTCAAAGAATAATATGTAACAGTAACGTGTATAACTAATATCAATCAGTTTTGGTTTGTAATTAGATTTACTTAAATTCTGAAAATGTTTAGCTCTTATATATGGCTCAAAACCTCTATTAATAGTGACGTGATTTGAACATGACATCTCTTTTTGAATTTGAGCAAAGTCTAAGCATTTTATAAATCATAATTTTATATACACCTACTTCTTGTGAGAAGTGGTGACTATTTTGAATAGGAAAACAAACATTTTTCTGTTTTCTATACACTTCTTTTGTAACTTGATTTTCACTGTGAATTACTTTTACATTTAACAAAAAGGAAATTTTATTTTCAATGCCATATATAAACTGTATATTAGCATTGTGATTGTTTAAAAAATTATTATTATTCCTTTTGAGTATTTAACAGGAGTATTGGATGTAACATCTTTCTCAATGTAATATGTGTATATATATATATATATATATATATA
>NW_013666846.1:78840-80255 GCF_000517525.1 Limulus polyphemus | reverse complement strand
TTATATATATATATATATATATATATATATATAACATATAAATGAGAATAATGGATTCTCCATACTCTGTATTTCTTTATCTTCAAAAAAAGATAATTATAAACTGAAAACATGTGGTACTTTCATGGAAGATCACTAAATTACAAAGTTCCATTATTTCTTTGTCAGATATGTTGCTTTTTAAGTCTACGATTTTAATTCCAAACATTCAATGGCACATTACTAAGTATCAATTTGACATCAAAAAAGACAATTATTAAATATTTTTAGGTGTACTCTAGTTTGGAAAACAAATTGAATTAAATATTTACAGGTAAATTTATTATGCTTGATTAGAAAAATTCTAACCTAATTGCCACATATTTAATTGAAGTATAAGAAAAACTTTAGTATTAGATAAAATTTGGGGAAAATGGATAATCTCTTTAGTAATTATTTTGTACAGCATAATATTTTGGTGCATTTACATTAAAAGCCAGGCTCTCCTCTTTAGGTAGATTTTTCTGTGAAGTTGCTTATTCCATGTTTTAAGATTTTTGACTCAACTTTTCATGACAGCTGTTTATAAGATTCAACATTATTTAGTTGAGCTAAGGTTTTAGCATTTCCTGTTTTTAAATGTAATTTCAACTTTGGGCTTTATGTCATTTTTTAATTTCACTTAGTTTTAGTTTACTTGCAAACACTAGACTGGTAACAGAGAGCTAGCTAGCTGTGTTTGTTAATTAATCTAGTTCGTAGCAGGGTAGATAGCATGTTACATCCTGGAATAGAAAGCTGTATAATGGGCTTCACTGATTATATGATTGAACATGAGTAAGTGAAGATCACATCCAGAAGTGGTTTTGTGTCAAACATGGCTTAACTTGTTTGTGTATTTTCTGGTATTAAAAGCCAGGTTCTTCTACTCATAGGCAGATTTTGTTGGGATTTTTTTTATTCAGATTTTTATTAGTCTTGAGATATTTTGGTAAGATATTTGACTTAACTTTTCATAAGAGATGTATGCAATATTTAAAGTATTTTTAATTATATTGAAAAATTAACTCAAAATAGATATATTTTTAGGAAAGAAGCTGATCCTTGAATGTAGGCTTAGCACTTTGAACTGAAAGAGTTTGTGATTTTTTATATTCTTTTGCATTTAAATTAGTAGTTTTAAGTTCAATAATTTAGCATAATTTTGTATTTAGTTCGTAATAAAAATATGGTTCAGTATTTAGAGTGATAACCTTGTGTGATTTGTACGTACTAACCACGTAAGAATTTTATAACTTTCCTTCTTACTATCTTTACTTTGTAGTAAGAGCCACACTTCTGTTGTTGTTGCTTTATAATTAAAACAGTCTAACTGATATATACACCTGGAAAAAAGTTAAGCACCCCCGTGTTTTTTTCAAGTGATTCAGATTCGA
>NW_013666846.1:77197-77961 GCF_000517525.1 Limulus polyphemus | reverse complement strand
TTTCAATAAGCAATCCTGAAAAATATTTGGGGGTGCTTAACTTTTTTCCAGGTGTATATATAAAGAGTATTTTGATATTTTGCAAATGGATTAAAACTCAGGGTACAAGTGACAACAGTAAAACACACATGTTAGTTGTGAAACAGACTAACTACATTTGTCTCAATGATACAGGGGAAGCTGTGACAGTCTTACAGTTGGGGTGTCAATACACTGAATGGCTTAAGTTTTGATTTCCCATATAAATCTTGCCTATAATGAGAGGAATGTGACCAGGACGGATCTTTTAAGTGCTGTCAAGTAATTTTCTTTGTAATTTATGGTGTCTGTTTCATTTGGTAATCTCTTGTAACAGGATGTATCATGTAATTAGGGTCAGGCGGTGTTATTCAAACCACCTGTACAGTAAACTATTACATTCACTAGTAGTGGCAATTAGTTTTGTTTGTATAGTGAAACAACATACAAGGACAAATATTGAAATAAACTTGTTTGAAAGTTCAAAGAAATGATATTCAAGTACCAGAAAGCTTTCTTACTATCATGTCTACAGTAATGTTCAAATGCGCCTGAGCTGGACTGAACAAGAGTGAACCCCAACAGGCATGATAGTTTATGGCAAATGTACGAAGTTCATGCTGCTAACCTCTCGGTTTTTTGGGCACAATAAACAAACGTACGGTTGCAATGAAACATAAACTTGAAATAAAAATACATTTATGAAACAAAATTAAAATGTTTTTTATGTACATATAACCCTTCGA
>NW_013666846.1:34237-76723 GCF_000517525.1 Limulus polyphemus | reverse complement strand
GGTTGCAATGAAACATAAACTTGAAATAAAAATACATTTATGAAACAAAATTAAAATGTTTTTTATGTACATATAACCCTTCGAGGTGGATTCCTGTATGTATTGAGGGGACCTCCCAGGGAAGGTTCTGTATTTTCAGTTTCCTCCTCTGGGATCTGAACATCCACCCATGTGTGTGACGACCTGTGAAGGGAAGGAGAGAATCCTGGTGGTTGAGTGGTGTCTGGGGCACTGAAGTACACCACTTTGGCCTTAAATTCCTGTATTGCTCACGAAACCCTGGCATTGCTGCAGTGTCCTTGTTGGACATTGTAGTGCATCCCCTCATAGGACTCCATGGTGGGTGGGGTCAGTGGGCTCTGAATCTCCCTCTTGTTATTATGGATCCCCCAAATCCAAAAGAAAAAAATTCAAAAACTCTGCTCATTGGTAACTGACCACACCTTGAAGACTGAACAGTAGTCTCCACTACATTGTGCACCTGTACCTCACTTCCTGATCCTGCATTCCCTGTGTGATAAATCTTTAGGGCAAATGTCTCCCTTTTTTATACAGAAGGGATAAGAGGGGCTTGCTGGCTCTCCAAAGTCAGTTAAGAAGCTCCATTCTGGAGACATCTTGGTGGAAACATCCACAGCTAAGTACAGTGACCTTCTCTTGGGGATATACCCATTGAGGTTACTCCCCATGCTTCTTTGAATTCTTCACAAGGAGTTAGTTTAGAGGGATTTCAAGAATATCCCGAGTCAGAGATCATTGCTGGTTTCTCCAGCCAAGGAGTTTCTATTGTGTGTCGTATCTCCACTCATAAAGACGGACTTATGCTGCCTACTAATGTTCTCATTTTAATGTTTTCATTGCCACATCCTCCTGCTGCTGTCAAGGCAGGTTATTTGAACTGTAAGATATGGCCATATATTCCCAACCCTCTCCGATGTTTTCAGTGCCAGCGGTTTGATCATTTGAAGACATCGTGTGGATCTGTGACGTGTGCTCATTGTGGTGACAAGGACCAGATGCCTACGAGTGTGAACTGGACCCTCACTGTGTTAATTGTAGTGGTTCCCACTATTCTTACTTTAGATCTTGTCCTAAGTGGGTGGAGGAGAAAGAGGTACAGCATTTGAAGACTGTTAACAACATTTCTTATCCTGAGGCTTGGAAGCTATTGTTCCCTACTCCATCTCAGACATATGCCGCTGCACTATGCTCCACTGCTACAGTGGGAGTGCAGACAGACCTTTCCATGCCTCCATCTGAGTCTTTTTCACATCATGTGAGAAGTCTTCTGCCTTAATGAATAACAGAGTCTGACCGGTCTATGTCTACTCCAATCTCTGTCCCCACCATTCCTTCCAGTGACTGCATGGGTCCTCCTCCTATGGCACCGGCCTCGGGTATCCCCTCCGGTTCTTATTTGACCCCGAGATGCAGGACGATCGTTTGATCACGTCCTAAGTCACTGGATTCTAAGTCTGATGACAGAGATCTGCCAGGATCCATGTAGATAGACCTCCTTCTAATAAAGAAAAATGGCATGGTTGTAAACCAAAGGGTTCTCCATCCAGTTCTCCTCCACCTAAATAAAAATTGCCACTTTGATACAGTGGAACTGTCGAGGTTTCCATTGTAATCTTGATGACATTAAGGCCTTAATTGATTCCTATCATACTGTGTGCCTCTCCTTACAGGAAACATTTCTGAAACCTACCAATACAGTCATCTTTCGGCAGTTTTCTTTGTACCAGAATGACATGTTGTGTGATGGTCGAGTGCATGGAGGTGTAGCATTGCTGGTCGACCAGCATGTGCCCTCCTTATCTGAGTCACTCGATACACCCTTGGAGGCTGTAGCCATCCATGTTTCCTTGGGTCATACTATCACTGTTTGTTCTCTCTACCTGTCTCCTGGTGAGACTTATGATCAATCAGACCTTGATGCTCTCATTGAACAGTTGCCATCTCCCTTTTTAATCCTGGGAGACTTTAATGGACACAACCCCCTCTGGGGTGGTGCTGCTATTGATGGGAGGGGTCGTTCCATCGAGCATCTGCTCTCAGGTCACAACCTTTCTCTCTTCAATACTGTATCTTGTACTTATTTTCATGCATCTAGTCAGTCTTTCACTGCCATAGATCTCTCACTATGTTCCCCTTCATTGTTCTCCCACTTTTCTTGGACAGTTGACAGTGACCCATGGGGCAGTGATAATTTTCCTCTCGTTTTGAGGGAGGTTGGCTGTGGTCGATGCCACCCGACCCGAGTGCCAGGATGGAAGTTGGACCAGGTTGACTTGCCCTCTTTCACCACTCTCTCTGAACTTGATCCTGCCATTGTCTATCTGCCATCAATAGATGACTGTGTGGCAGCAGCAACTGACTGTTTCATTTATCAGTGGGCCTATGCCCACACTCGGCAGGTTCGACGTCAAAGCCAAAAGGAGTCTTGGATTAAGTTTACTACTAGTATCTCTTCTACCACCAGTTCCAAAACCACATGAGACAAGATTAGGAAAGCCACTGGGAGCTATGCTTCCTATCCTTTTTCCATCTTGCTCTCCAATAGACAGGAAGTTGCTGATGTCCAGAGCATTGCTGATTCTCTCTGCCACAGCTTTTCTCCAAGCACTTCTGTTTCTTCCCCTGCCTTCTTGGCCATCAAGAGCTATCACCTCTTTCCTTTCGAGCCAATCGTCTCTCTGATTATAATCGCCCCTTTTCACTGGTGGAACTCAAACTTGCTCTTCATCAGTCTGGTAGTACATTGGTTGGACCTGATGATGTTCATTATGAGATGCTGTGCCATCTCTCTCCTGCTGTTTTTCTGGTTATTATAAACCAGATGTGACAGGAGCATGTTTTTCCTGATGTTTGGCACTAGGCTATTGTTCTCCTTTCTCTTAACCTGGGAAGGATTTCAAGACTCCTTCTAATTATTGTCCTATCACTCTGACTAGCTGTCTTTATAAGGTCTTAGAGAGGATGGTTAATGCTTGTCTTGTTTGGTTTCTCAAATCAAACACTCTCCTCTAGCCCACCCAGTGTAGGTTCTGTCAACAGCCTTCCACCATGGACCATCTGATTTGACTTGAAATGTCAATCAAAGAAGCCTTTCTCAAGTGAGAACATCTTGTTTCTGTGTTCTTTGATATTGAGAAGGCTTATGACACTATGTGGAAGTATGGCATTTTGTACGACCTCCATGTCTATGGGTTGCATGGCCATTTACACATTTTTATTCAGAAATTTTTACTGGACAGACGATTCCAAATCCTTGTGGGTTCAACTCTTTCCCGTTCCTTTCGGCATGAACTTGGAATCCCTCAGGGCTGTGTCTTGAGTGTCACACTTTTTAGTGTCTAAATTAATGCTATTGCTACTCACCTTCCTCCAACTGTTGCATATGGGCTCTATGTTGATGACTTCCACATCTTGTGTCAGTCATTGAACATGACGTATATAGAGTGGCAGCTTCAGACTGCCCTCAATCACTTGTTGATGTGGACCACTGCAAACGTGCCTGTCTCATAGGACTACAGTCTGTTATTTAAGGCGTGGCTTCACGCCAATTGGCAGTCGATTTGGGGTGAGCAACAACATAACAAGCTTTTTGAGATCAAACCTTCTGTTGCTCTTTGGCCGTCTTGCTTCCATAAGGATCGGAAGGAGGAAGTTGTCCTGGCAAGGCTACGCATTGGTCACAGTTTTTTAACTCATCGTTTTCTTTTATCTGGTATTGACCCACCAATGTGTAACCTTTGTGACACTCACAATAGCCCACATTTTACTTTCGTTACAACCATGAGAGGGGGCACCATTTTAGACATGTGCTTTGTAAGGGTTTGCCCCTGACATTGGACTGTTTCATTGGGAATGGTGACACTGTCCAACTTGATTGTATTTTCAATTTTTTAAAACAATTGGTCTTTTTAATTTTATTTAATTTTTATCTGTTTTTGGATGTATTTTGGCTTTAACTCACTTTATTTTTACATTTTACTACAAATTACTTTACTGGTTGTTTGTAACAGATAGCCTAGTTGCTTTGCACCATAAAACACCAAACATCCAAACAACTAAACAACCAATGTACATATGTAAACATGAAATCAGAGTTAAAAATACTTGTTTATTGTTTAGGTTTACTTGGAAATATTATTTTCTGGTCTTGAAAACATGAGGAGAATACATGATTATTAAAAAATTAAGAATAGACAAAATTTGCATTTTTGGATGATAAAACAGTTTTAGATATTTTAAAATAATGTACTAAAGCATAAAAAGTAAGAAGTTCAAATCTGGAACAAATATAAATATTGTAATCATTTCTTATAAATACCATTTCGTAATGTAATTTTCCAAGATATTAAAAATCATAATGCAAAAAAATTAGATTTATCAAAAGTTACAGACTTTATGTTTCATAAAATACATGCATATATGAAAGTTCTTATAAAGTTTCAAACAATTTCATCCTGTAGTTTTATTGTTGGAACGAAATATAGCAAAACTTGCATTGGCTGTGCAGAAAGTTAGTAGCCCGTAGTAATCGTGTTAACAGAGGTTTTGAATCATATACAATAGATAATTGTTTTTAGAATTGAAGTAATTTCAATTACAAACCAAAATTGATAGATTCTAGATATAAAAGTTTTACTATTACTTATTATTCTCATCTTTCTGATGAAGTGACAAATGTTTTGATTAATACTTTAAATAATTTCCAAATGGCATTTAATTGAATTGAGAACTTGTTTTTTAAATGAAGGGATCACCTTGAAGACAATGAAAAAAACAAGGTTTTATGAAATTTTATGTTCATGTAAGAAATCACATGTTGGACAAACTAAATGTTCTTTGGCTGTAAGCAAAATGGAACTCCAAAAATGCTCAATTAGATGGGAATATGTCAAATCAGTTGTGGCTCAACATGTATTGAAACAGATTGTTCTGTTCTATGGGATCAAGGAGAAATGATAGCAAAGCCCATTTTTATTATCACTGAAATATTAGATAATGTACTCAGATAGTTTCATATAATGACAAAAGACCTGAGTTACATCTGATATGTTGTCCTTTTTTTAAACAAAATGGGAAGTCTCAAATCAGTGACAATGTGGGTTACAAGAACTAACAGATACAATATTTTAAGATTTGAAACTCACTTTGGTGAACATCTGACTAGATTAATCAAAACATGCCCACTGTTTTGTGTTTGTGATTTTAAATAACAATTTTTGTTTATATATGTTTTTATTGTTGTTGCCCTATTGAAATGCATGAAGCTCTTTCATTTAAGAAATATAATCATTTACTACATTTTAATTAAATGCTCATATACACTAAAAAAATGTGTAAAAGTTTTTTCAACATATCTCTTTAATGTGTAATATCAGAAACAGTTGCTTTTTTGTTGAATAGTGTGTTTAATTTGATATTGCATTTCATATGTAATTCACAAAAATTAATCTGTGTAGATTTATGAATTTACCTTTTATGTAAAACCGTTACCAATTATTCTAACCATGAGATTGTGATGAAAGAGTGCAAGCTATAAAGAAAGTGTCATTTTAATCAGGTCCCCTGGTGGGACAGCAGTAAGTCTTTGGGCTTACAATGCTTAAATCAAGTGGACACAGCAGATAGCTCGATGTGGCATTGTTATAAGAAAACACACACATTTTGATCAGTAACTTTTTACATGCGTTTTTAAATTTATTTAACTGTTTATACATTAGTTTGTTTTCTTAAGTGACATTATAGGTCATCAAGCTATGCAATGTCAAAGAGTTAACACATTGTTTGTTTGTTTGTTTTTTAGAAAGTAACTATAATGTGGTATTATACATATTTATTAATACTTTTTCTGAATAGTATTAATTTCATTTTTGAAATTTTTACCCATAGTTATGTCCTTCCTAACCATATGCTGCTTCAAATAGCAGAAGTACTACCAAGGTATGTAAATTTTAACATTTTTACCAAAGTAGGCATTAACATGGTGTAAATTGTGTTTCAGGGTAATGTCACTATTGTTTATGAAAATTTAGGAAAAATGGGATATTGAGTGTATAGAAAGATATACTTTCATATCTGAATATGAAATATAGTTTCAAAAATACTTATTTACTCATCAATTGGTATTTTTTTGTCTAACCTATGATACAGAAGTAAAACGAGTTCTTTTTAATAATTTTCTGAAGGTGATTTGTGTGACAGTCAGTGTAAAGTGAGATATAGTTGCAAAACTTGAAGACATTTTCACTTTTGGTTATCCTTATATTCAACCACAAATTATCTTGGTGAAGTATGATTTTGTTTTGATGTGAACACCTTTTACAAGCTAGCGAAGCATAATTATAATCATACTTGTTATAAGAAATTAGTATTAGGCCTATTGTATTTTTAAACACTACATTCATTACTTAATCACTTATAAATTTTCAAGAATTAGAAGAATTTGTAATAATAATATTCAAACCACATTATATTTGCCATATCCATTGTAAATGAGCTAAAGAGCTGTGAATTCAGTGAAACATGTCATAGGCAGTGGATATGGTAAATATAATGTTGTTGGAAAACTATTATTATACATTCTTCTAATTTTTGAAAATCCCTAAAGGACTAGATAAAGAATGCACTATTAAAAATATAATTCAACTGGATTAGTGAACTTGTAGGATATCGATAGCTTCTGACAGAGCTGTGAAATCAAATTATAAGTGCTAAAAAGTTGCATTCTGGATATATAGGTCATAATTTTATTTACTATAATAGAAGTGTCTTGTAATAAATTCCAGTTTACATTAAACCAAGTTAAGAATAATAGACATCTAATACTAAAGTATAATTATAGAAATTAATAAAAACCCTATAACCCGAGAGCTTTTGAAAGGTGGACCTTTCTTCTCCAGGGGTAAACTGGGAATAAAAAGTTCCACCTTTCGAAAGCGCTTGCGGTTTCAACCTATGTGTTTTTCTAACACCATGAAAGTATAATTATAATCATTCTTTGCCAGCTTGCCTTCATATTATAACAATTGTTTTTGTAATGAATGGCTTATATAAATTGTGTTCTGAC
The DNA here is from genome assembly GCF_000517525.1 of Limulus polyphemus. Taxonomy (NCBI): domain Eukaryota; kingdom Metazoa; phylum Arthropoda; class Merostomata; order Xiphosura; family Limulidae; genus Limulus; species Limulus polyphemus. Next base: position 69,639 of record NW_013666846.1, on the reverse strand, counting down.
CACTGCAGTGTTCATTATATCCCAGAGGACCTGAAGAGCAAGCTCTGAATTGAGTGAAATGCCTCATTAGCAATGGTTATAGGGAATATAATATGCTGCCCTTCCATCCTTTCCTCAGTCACATACCTAGCTCAAACATTCTTTGTGAACTTAGTCATACAACTTTTATCAAAGTGAACATTGTGTGAAGCAAATACTATAGAAAAAATAGATTAATTCATTAGCTTTTTTTTGGCATTATTTTTACCAAATAATCAAAAAAGAAACTTGAAGAATGATAAAATAAGTTACAACAATATATTATTTTCTGGATTATACACGTGATGAAGAACAAAATTCCAGAACAGGATTTTCAATTGTACAAGACCAAAACATTTATTTTGCTTAACCCATTGACTACTATGTACTCTTTAAAACTCCTTTTTGCACATATCATGAGGTTTTACTCGGTTACATTCATCAATTAACATTATCATGTACGTTATAATTCAAACTTTTATATTATCTATGTTTTAATTCTTTTATTCCAAAAGAAACCTTTAAAAACTTAAACTTTAGTTTTGTTGTCATATGATGCACAAGCGTTTACAGATCTTAACATTTTATATCTGTTACTTGAATAATAGTACATCTGCAGTGTACATGTATTTCTAGACACAAAACTACATTCACAGCTCTGTTTACCCATCCAAATTTCAAGATCTTTCCGGTCAATTCAGAGAACACAAGAAATAAATATTTTCACCACCTGACAGTAGCAATGACCACCTTTTATACTTAGACTTGAGATTTACAAGCCACATATACTTATTTGATGTACATGTTTATACTTAGACTTGATATATACAAGCCACATATACTTATTTGATGTACATGTTTATACTTAGACTTGAGATATACAAGCCACATATACTTATTTGATGTAAATGTTTATACTTAGACTTGAGATATACAAGCCACATATACTTATTTGATGTACATGTTTATACTTAGATTTGAGATTTACAAGCCACATATACTTATTTGACGTACATGTTTATACTTAGACTTGAGATATACAAGCCACATATACTTATTTGATGTACATGTTTATACTTAGACTTGAGATATACAAGCCACATATACTTATTTGATGTACATGTTTATACTTAGACTTGAGATATACAAGCCACATATACTTATTTGATGTACATGTTTATATTAAGACTTGAGATTTACAAGCCACATATACTTATTTGATGTACATGTTTATAACCAGTAGAAGAGCTCATTTTAAACTAGAATCTTCTAATGGTTATTTTAAAACTGGCATGTAGTATTCATTACCAAGTACATCAAACAGCCAAAGCTTATCTGCTGATTTCCTCCTTGCTAGCACTTAGTGTTGTTTCTCATCTAGATACATGTTATTGAGATAGACAGTAAAATTGTATTTAGGTTTTACTTTTATATTTTAGTTAATTATGTATTATTTATGTTTTAAAATGAATATTTGAAGGTTTGATGATTTTTTCCTGTAACCCAAACTTTACCTCAGTTCACGAAGATTAACTTACTGCACGAGTACAAAAACATTTTACCAAAGATTTGCTTATCTCTGCCAAAAATACCGTGATGTGCCCTGAGGGCACCTTTTTGACATGTGTCTAGATAAATAACAAATGTAAAGGAAAGGAAAATAAAACATTAAAAATAAACTATGAGTGAAAAGGTAAAAAATCTAAAATTATAAATATATTCAAAATAAAGTATTTTAAGATTATTTTATGAAGAGTTAAAAGGTATGTACATATTTCTGTTTCTTAATTTCAAACATTTATTTGCATTGTACAATAATGATAATAGCTACAGTTAGTGATATGAAAGAGAAAATGAAAAATAGAATATAAACATTTACCTTAAAAAACATGATATTCATTTAAGAGAGACTGTGGAATATGCAATTAAAATTTGAAAACTGTGTGATAAAAAAAAAGTGCTTTTATACTTAACATAAAAATTACCTTACACTTGAACTATTCAAAGCATGAGTACAAATAACCACAATAAATAATGAATTTTTAATAAAAAAAATCAAAATCAAGTATTTTATTTTTCTGAAACTGCATGCCTTAAGGAAAGTTCCTGTCAAGTTTGAAGCAATTTTATCTATTAGGTTTATTTTTTAAACAAAATATGACGAGAGTTATGCCTTCACAATTTAAAGAAAGGGTAAACAAAGAGTTAAGAATTTGGTCTTACTACCTTATTCCAGGAGCGCAACTGTTCATTGAAGCCTATTAAGTTTATGTAAATGAAGGTATAACAGTAAGCTACTTTTATTTCAAGTTGTGCTTAAAATGCTAGAACTAGTGCATGACAGTCTTAGTGTAAAAGTAAGGTGTGGTTGCAAAACCTGAAGCTGTTTTCACTTTGTTTCTGACCTTGAATTCAATCAAAAATGAAATAAAATTGCTTTTACACAGCCACACATCTAAGTACTTGATTATTTATACCTTCTTTGCTTGGTTGGAATCCTTAACTTCTACCATGCTTTAATATTTTGATTCATGAAATGTAGTTACATCATTGTAATGCTGATACTTTAATACTTCATGCTGTGAAGTAAATAACTGAACAGACTTAATAAACAGAAGGACACACATATATGCTCTATCAGTATATAACATTACATGTGACATTACTCATAATGGTGTCCATTAAAATGTTGAACATGTTAGAAAAACAAGTTCTACACTTACATTTCATTACTAGATGTAACATCATTATTGCAACACCTGCTTAATTGTTTCACTTTTAAATTATCAAGCAGCCCAAGAAAAAAGATACTTAAAGTAGTTCTGATCATGCTAAATATATTGATGTAATGCCATTCACAGCATTTTTTACCATGGAACACAGTTGCCTGCTTTACATGGACTTCCATCAATAGCATTTTGTGTGGGAAGTTTCTGAGTTATATGAGCTGACACACTTTTCTAACTCTTCTGATAAAAATCACTAATGAAAAAATTAACAACTATTTCAAAGCACAAAATTTAAACATATTCATGGATCCTTTTGAAGACTTCTGAATTGAAAGCTCTTTCAAGGTTTTATGGGAACGTCCAAACACTGATAATATTTAAATCAACAATGTATTTGGAATTTCACCTTGAATATAGTTGTCTTTGCAGGACATCTTGTCAATAACAATTGTATACACAGATTCAGCAATTAAGAACTTTTGTTGACTTTCTTTCATTCTCATTTCTACAAAAAATCTGAAGTTCTGATTAAAAGCTGTTTGTGAATGTGTTGACTGCTACACATATTAAAAAATGATTCAAATGTTGTTTGAGATTTTAATGTCTTTGTGAGGTTGTATCATTGTAACTAGCTAATAATATGTGATAAAAATAGGAAGGAAATATTTATTGGTCAACAGCATTGCTAGATATATTCATCACTGACCAGCAAGTTTTCTCAAGCTGTAAGTGTAGTTTGACCTATGCTTCAGGAAGATTAAAAGGTGGCTACAAATCTGTGTTATAACTAATTTAAGATTTGAGTCACACATGTGCAAGTGGATTTTCACATGAATCATCAGTGAACTGCTGAGTTGGTAAAAATAAGTGGAGGCTTGGTTACCCAAGAAACTGAGGAGGCAAAGAGACATGACAGCTGTTTAACACAAAACACTTAGGGAAGATGTTCTAAAACTTCTTATTTCCAAGATAATACCAGTACAAAATATCAATACTAATAAGTATTGTAATGTTCCTATTGTATTTTCAGTTTACATTATTCTTAAAATAATTATTAATTGAACAATTTTAAATTGTGTAATAATTAAAAGTATGAACAACTTTTACAGTTGCATCTCATTCTTGTAAGACTTACTTGTGTCACAGAACAGAGTAAATATGGCATTAATCTTATGCATACAGGTGATCCACCATGGGCTTGTTTAGTTTGACCAACCATGAAGCTATACATACAATAACTGAATGTACTAAGAGATTTGGGAAACCTTACTGAACATTACAAGTATGTTGTACAAGAAATAAGATTTTCTTTAACAAGTAGTTTTACTAATGATTAGTCTGAATTTGAAAAGCCTCTACTGAATCAGTCTGAGTAAAGTTGATTTACATTCTAAGAATAAAAAGCTTCTTTTCACCTAATATTTTTCATGTTTTATTTGCATAATTTTTCTTTCCCTCCACTTGGGTGGCTTGTGGGGCATGTTCTTTTCTTAATTTTCATTTCTTTTTATCTCCCGCCTTTAATCCCAGTCAGATCTGTTTGGCCTTCTATGTCCCATACTTGCTATGTATTGCTTTATTGCCTTCAAGGCTCTTTTGTATTGGTTCCTTTTGTTACTGTTTTATTTCCTGTCACCACTCCACTGTTTGTGATTTTTTCCTTACTCCCCCACTCGTAGATTTGTCCTTGCAATATATTTGCTTCATTAATATGCCTGTTTTGGATTTTACTCATCCATGGACTTCATTGGTAAAACACAAGGCGATAGCTGACCATGCCTTACATTGAATAAATCAGGTGTGGTCTGCTGTTCAAAATAGGATTTTCATGGTCCCCCGGTATTATCATCCCTCTGGACTCTCCACTGCAGGCTCGGCGTTGCCAGTTGGTTAGGGTGCTCGACTCGCAATCTAAGGGTCGCGGGTTCGAATCCCCGTCACACCATACATGCTCGCCCTTTCAGCCACAGGTGTGTTATAATATGACGGTCAATCCCACTATTCATTGGTAAAATCATTGGGTGGTGATGACTAGCTGCCTTCCCTCTAGTCTTACACTGCTAAATTAGGGATGGCTAGTGCAGATAGCCCTCATGTAGCTTTGCATGAAGTTTGAAACAAAGCAAACCAAACCTCTCCACTGCACTTTTTCCCCCTTTTCTTCCAGTGGAGTATGGGAGTCCTTACCATTTTCATGTTCCAAACTACTGGGAAGGTGGACCATGGAGGCATCCTGAATGTCATAATGATACAATATACATATAATGATAAAACCATTCAGTTTAGAGTAGGGTGGTGGTGTTTGTTGGTGTAAATGAAGAGATATCCAATCTGTAGATTTGGAGTGAGCCATCAATTGCAGTTCACTCTTTGATTGAGATCCCTCATCTTACCCCCTCACGAATGCCGTTACCAGTGGCTGAGTTTTGGATTCAGAGCTGAACCAATCAACATAAGTCCTTACAGGTGCCTCTGTTCCTTCACTCCCCTATACTCTTGTTTCTCCATCCATGTTGTGGGTGACAATAGAAGTACCTGCAGATTAATATGGTTCTTCTTCTTCTTCTTACATCATCCCTTAATGATTTTATTATAGAAAGGATGTTATTGCACTAGGGACAGTTCCTATCAGATTGGTTTTGAGTGAGATAGTTTACGTTACAGTGACATCTTTATGATACTGTTTATCTGAATGTCAGGTTCCCGGATTGGTCACTCAAACTTTCACATTGATATCATGTGCTTTATTCATAGATTGGGGGATAGGAGATTCCCTCCAGTCTGCTAAATTTGAGGTGAAAACAGTATGATCCTCTTTCCTACCCCCACCAGTTGGCTGGGTTTTGGATTGTAGTTAATTTGCCACCTGTATGATCCTCTTTCCTACCCCCCACATGGATGTTGGTTCCTGGTGACCTGGATTTTGGACTGTAGTCGACTTACCAGCAATTTGATATTCTTTTCTACTCCCACATGGATATCTGTTCTCAGTGGCTGGGTTTTGGATTATAGTTAACTTACCAATGGTATGATCCTCATTTTACCCCCATATCTATGTTTGTTCCCAGCGGCTTGGGTTTTGGATACAGTTAACTTGCTGTGTATGGTCTGTCATGCCCTAGCTACTCTACAGCTAGAGGCACATCCTTTTATTCACACCCACATTGATGTACTGTATGGGATTGAGATTCTGATATATTGTGGTTCGGATCCCTATCCAACCATTGTTCTTTCCCATTTAGATGTGCTCCTTCCATTTTCTGCCCATGTCTGCTACACCTCTTTCTACACTGGGCAACGACTATACCTGCAACAGAAGAGGTGCAGTCTTCCACATATGACCCTCTAATGCAAGGAGCTACTCTTTTAACCCTATCACCCCGGGTACCCTTTACTGTGCATGACACAAGGTTTTAGTGTCTTTCATTCAAAATTTTATTAAACTACATTTTGTTTATGTTATACCAATTAGAGCATAAAATCTTAGCTAATAATCCATATTTTAATAGTATAGTGTGACCAACATAACACATTTTGTCTTAGCATGTCATCATCCCTATTTTATCTATCACCTCTCAAAAATGTACAAAATTAAACATAAAATACTCTATAAAATCGTTATTGGTAAAAAAAAAACATAATTTTTGTAGCCTTCAATTTTGTTTACAGAGCTACCGAGTAGAAAATCAGACCCCCTCTTGCCACACCCACCTGTCACATCCTCTCTTTCACAGTTCTTTGATAGTTCTCTCTTATGTTTCAGTATATATTACCTATAACCAATAGAAAGTCAAGGTATTCATTTATCAAATGACTTATTGTATTCTGAACAGAATATAGTCGATTTCACTTGCAGTATAAGATTTGTTCCTGTGGGAAAGTTAACGACTAGCTTGGATGAATTTGTAACAGCTCTTGTTGCATAGTTAAAAAGCCGGGAAAATTTTGAGAGATAAGTGAATTTGTCTACTTTTTACATGTTATTAGTTGATATTCTTTGGTGCATTATTTAATTAAATAAAAATTGTTAAGTGCATTATTATAATTACTATAAAAAATCAGGCTTAACTCTTCTCTTCAATGGAGGGCAAGAAAAAAAAGAAGATTGGGCAATTACTTTATTTCTTGTTTTTCATATTTATTCTTTATTTATTATTGTAAAAATAACAAATCTAAAAATACAGATCTTTTTAAGGTATTTAAGACTAGATAAGGTAAAATAGATAATAATAATAATACAATTAAAATGGTTCACGAGGCACGCACATGAGCAGCTTGTGGGTAATGTAATTCGATAACGTAATGTGAGCTGCATGTTCCCTGAGTGATTTACAACTTATAATGGCATGAATAGCAGTTAGACACAGTTCAAATGGCAAGGAAATTTAATTATAAATAAATGTATAATGTTCCAAACTTAGAGCTAATTAGGATAAACGAATGTAGTTTCATGTTACAATTTAAAGTCATTCTAGAAAGAAAGAAAGGTTAATTTAGGCTTATTTCTTCTTTTTGTGTGTGTGTGTGGTGGTGGTGGTTATGAGGTCAGTTGAACTGACTGATCCCATTTGAGATAGGATAGGGAAAATAACGGATAAACTATAAGGTTTTACTGAAAAAAACGTTTGAAATGCATTTAGGAGGTTTAAGGGATTACACAAAGGAAATTTGAGATTTTTGAGATGATGAAAAGAATTTTTAATTTTAACATGAAAATTACTTTGTACACGGACTATTCAAAATGAATACTCAGCATTCGATGACAAGGAACCCACTTTGAGACTAATAATACTTGGAGATGGCTTGAATGGGTAATGAAGAAAAACTTTAATATAAGTTTAACATAACAGCAAATACTCAATATATTCATGGACAAATCTTTTTTTTTATTTTATTAAAAATACTTCACTAAAGAAATATGATTTTTTGTATGTAAAAGACTTGTAATATTAACTGAAAGACTGCCAAATTTTGTGAAGATATACCCAATATATTGAGATCTATAAGTATTAAATTTATAAAGACTTTAAAACGAGTACAAAAGGTCACATTACTCTGTCAAATTAACCAACCCTGTAGTGCGAGAGTTAAGGTGTTTTTCGGATGCTTTAGAGGAATGCTGATTTATTTTTCCATCGCACCAGTCTCTCCACCTGTTCAATGTGGGATTCTAGCTATTTACGTGAGAGGTAATGTACCTTATTGGAAGTTATAATTTTCCTATCCTGAAAATGTATTTCTGTTAGGTACTTACCTCTCTCACACTTCCCACCCTTCCTTCCCACTAAAACTGGTACTTCCATTTTCTGCAGAAACTGGAAGTGATAGTTCAGTAGAATCAAATGTGTCACACTCTTATTGGTGTAGGATTTTTGCATGATGATTTACATTCAAGATGCATTTGAACCAGTTTATTGTAAGGTACGTGAGAGTTAAAGGCTTGTGGCATGAGAAACTAAAATTTTTGCATATAGAGGGCAACACTGAATGAGAATAGCTATTTATGTGAGTGGAAGTAATTACCTATTGGAAATACAGTTTCAATATAGGAAAATGACTTCAGGATAAGACTGAATTAAGTTAGTAGAATTTAAATAGAATTAAGAGCTGAGCATAAAGCTAAAACACTCCAATGTCCTTTATCATGAACCATGATAGTGATTTATAACATGGATTACAAAGAATTGCACAAAACCCTAATAGAATGTTCAGGCAAAAGGCACCTTAAACAGTGAAGATTCAGTTCAACCAACACTTAAAGATCTTTACTATTAACTGCTAAAGCTATACACACATAAAAATGCTTAAAAAAGAATGCATTTTAGACTTAAAAGGAAAAGAAAATCTACTCAAAATGGCCCATTTATAATTCTTCTTATTCTTATTCTCTTGCCAGTCTACAAAAAAAACGGTTTGGTATATTGCACCCAAACCTTTTGTAGAATACTAAGTAAGGTACTGCGAAGTTTGTTGCAGTATTGAAAAATCGATTTGTTTCTTTTATATTTTAGATAAGCTAAAATACATCATAATTCTAGTGTAAACGATATTATCAATACTTTTTGAAGTTAGCTTTCTTACAAATATCTGATGTTTCTTTAAAAAGTGTAAGTACAGGGTGAAACAGGAATTTCCAGCCAATAATATATGAACATTAGTTAACTGTAACATGTAGATACTCAATGCTTTGTACACTATACAATCAGCCAACCCCTATATTATGTAAGAAGTGAAAACCATATCAGCTAGCTACTAGGTATGTTTATTATCATTACAATGTATAAAGGTAGCTACTATATCAAGTAATCGGGAATTTAAAAACCTGCAAGTAAAGCTGTAAAAAAGTAAGGAAACAGAGCTGGAGATACTGTAGACATTATTTACTGAAACTACAAATCCATATTTTTACTCCATCAAATGTAATTCTAGGTAACAGCATGGGGCCAGAATAGGGGCTTGTAGTCTTTGTAAATAATGTCTGCAGTATCTCCAGCCTTATTTCCTTACTTTTTTAACAATCCCTATTTGTAAGTTTTTAAATTCCCAATTTTTTATTTATGTTGTCTAGTTTTAGAATGACTGTTTCTGAACATTTAAGAGATAAAATATTTGGGTGAAGACAGATTTAGTATTATGTTTTTACTGCCAGAAAGGATGTTTTCTCTCTCTCTCACTTACATGACTGTTGGTCCCAATATAAGTTTTGTGTTGACTGAAATAAGCTTTTGTTTTTCTCCAAACCTGAAACCAAGTTTCTTTATTGTACTATGTGTCTTCCCTCTCCTGTTAACTGAAGAGTTTTACAGTTGTCTCTCTTCTGTGACTAGGGAAACACTAATTCAGACCAACACTCTCAGAGACATTACAAGAATAATAGACAAAAGATGTGGCTTCAAAAGATTATATTAATTTTATAGTATTAAATTGTTTTTTAAGTTTCTAATCAGCATGTCATATAGGAGAATTCATTATCTGTTTCATGCAGAGAACAACAAGGCATTCTTGCTTGCTGTAATCCTATTCCTCCTCTGGTACGACAACATCTAAATGAACTTCACATGATCATTATGAGGGCAAGAGATCAACCAATGGTGAAGGTAAGTTGTTGGTGATATATCCTATGAAGTATACTTTAGGTAAGTCAAGTTGCTAGAAATAAATTTGCTAAAATAAAAGGTTCTTTTTTGTGATTATTTTCTGATAATTTTCATCTAAACCTGAAGAGTTTCTCATAAATTAAAAAACTTTTAACCCTATCATGGTGGGTATCCTTTATTGCGCATATCACAAGGTTTTAGTGACTTACCTTCAATTGTTTATTAATATACTTTTTCGTTTATGTTATACCAATTAGTATAGCATAAAATCTTAGCTAATAATCAATATTTTAATAATATATAAGTTTTTAGTTTTATAAGGCTATGTTTAAAAATATCCTGAATTTCTCCAAGTGTGACACACATGATACATTTTCTCTAGGCATCTTATCTCCTCTATTTTATCCACCACCCCTTGAAAAGTATGAAATTAAACGTAAATTACTCACTATAAAATGACCAACAAGCCCCGACAAACTATATTTTTTATAGTCTTCAATGTTGTTTGGTTACAGAGCTATAAAATAGAAAATCAGACCCCTCTTACCACACCCACCTGTCACATCCTCTCTTTCAGGATTTGTTAATAGTTCTCTCTTACATTTAATTTTTAATTCTATATTATATATAACCAATAGAAAGCCAAGGTTTTCATCTATCAAATGATGCATTATATTACATTGTTTTCTAAATGGAGAATTGTCAATTTCACTCTTAGTACAAGCTTTGTTTCCATGGGAAGGATAACGACTAGAGTGGATGAATTTGTAATAGCTCTTGTCACATAGTTAGAAAGCCAGAAAAATTGTGAGAGTTATGGGAAATTGGCAACATTTTGCATGTCATTATTCTATATTCTTTGGTGTATTATTTAATTAAATAAAAATTCTTTAGTGCATTACTACCATTAGTATAAAAAAGTAGGGTTAAGTGTAATCGACTATTAACAGCAATAAAAAAGAAGATTCGGGTAAGTATTTTATTTTTTGTGTTTATTCTTTATTTATTACTATAAAAGTAACTAAAATGTAAAATATGGATCTCTTTAGGTTAGTTAAGGTTAGATTAGGTAAAATAAATAATAATAATAATATGATAAAAATGCTTCTTGAGGCACGCATAATGTGACCTCCACGTTCCCCGAGTGATTTACAACTTATAATGGGGAGAATAGTAGTTAAACACAGGTCAAAAGGCAATTAAAACAATAAAATTTAATTATAAATAGATGTATACTGTTATGAGTTTAAAGCTACTTAGGATAAACGAATGTAGTTTCATGTTACAATATGAAGTCATTCTAGAAAGAGGAAATGGGCAATTTAGTTTTGTCAGATTTTTTTATTATTTTTGGGTGGTTACGAGGTCAGTGAAATTGATCAATGTTGTGTAGAGTTAGGGTAGACAAAATAACAGATAAAATATAAAGTTTTACTGAAAACAAACACTTGAAATATATTTAGGAGATTTTTGAGATGAAGAAAAGTATTTTTAATCTTAACATGAAAATCACTTTGCATGCTGACTATTCAAAACAAGTACTCGATATATTCAAGGACAAATTTTTTTTTAGTTTCTCTAAAATAATTCACTAAGAAATATGACTTTTTGTATGTGAAAGACTTGTAATGTTTACTGAAAGACTGCCAAATTTTGTGAAGATATACCCAATATATTGAGAGTTATAAGTATTAGATTTATAAAGACTATATGATTACAAAAAGGTCACATGGTTGGTCAAATCGACCAAGTCTATGTTGAGAGAGTTAACTGAAAGGGTAAAATATTTCTTCATTTTTGCTTTGCATTTTGCTGTGCCTGATTTGTAGTATATTGGCACTTCACAGAAGTTGTTGTAAAATTGTATTAGTCCAGTTTTCCTTTCAGAATTGAGAATCAGTTGCAAACACAGCACATATTGCACTAAATTATATACCAATTAATATGAAATGTATTGATACAGTCTTTGATTTACTTCTGTCGTATGAGAACCTAAAATTAAAAGAATTGCACAAGTGAGTTTAGTGATTAGACTGCTTTGCTCTTACACAACTGAATAATGTCATCTGTGTGTATTTCATGTTTAAATGCAGATAATTGTGCTTTATATTTAATTACTTGCTAATTTGTACAAACTATTTTTGTGATGCTAAACAGTGGTGTGTCTATTTTGGATCAGGATCATTTAGATCTCATATGATATTTACTCAATTTTACTAAGTTAAACTACATATAGATTTTTGGATACATTACATGATTCAACAAAAGCAGTATAGAAAGGTAAGATTTAAAGACTCTAATGCCATAGTTAGAAAGCAAGATAAATTATGATAGTTATAAGACATTTTTTGCTTTGTGTGTTCTTAGTGTATTATAGTGTAGGATAGCAAATTCTATTTTTTTTAGGATTATGGTTGTGTTTATCTTTCATTTATTATTTTTTTCTATCATTTAGTTTATCTATGAATCTTTAGTTGCATTAAGATGCTAACTCACCTTCTACATGATCATTTGTATTTTGAGTAAATATGTGTGTATGATGAAATTGACCCCAGCGATGATGTGCAGATACTATTAATGTTGCAGATGAGTATGTAAATTGATGATCACATGAAGTTGTACTCTCGTGATCTACTGTGTGAATAAATACCCTGCCAGAAGCTTCTTTAAGAGGGAAAGCCATGAGATAGTTGTTGAAGGATATAGTTATTGCTGTTTGTCATTTGATATTGTTGTTGATATTGAAAAGTATTATTTAAATATTGTATTTGCTGTATTTTTTTGTGTGTGAAATTAAGTTTTTCTTTCTGGTTTTTTTTCCTGTTTCCATTTTTATTAATTTATTTATATTTATGATAAATTGTTTGTTTTTATTGTTGTTGTTGTTGAACCCGGATTGTAGTGGCATTTTCACTTTAGATCATTACAATATAAGTAAATATAAATTATTTAGTGTACTTATAAAATTTGTATTAAAAAGTAAGATTAAATTTCATTAGCAACCAACAGCAAGAAAACAATAGGTCACAAGTGATATATTTCTTATTTTTCATATGTATTCTTTATTTATTATTAGAAAAGTAAATAAGTATAAAAATTAGAAACTTATTAGGATAGATTAGGTAAGATAATGAAAAATAATAATATAAATTATTCACGAGGTATACTCGAAAGCAGCTCGTGCACTATGTCATTCAATACAGTAAAGTGAGCTGGGCATTCTCTGAGTGATTTACAACTTATGTGGTAGAATTGTTAGTTAAATATGGATCAAAAGGCAATAAAGCAATAAAATTAAGTGTAAGCAGGTGTATACTGTCACAGGTTTTAAGCTATATAGGATAAACAACTGTAGTTTCCTGTTACAATTTACTCTCATTCTAGAAAGTAATAAGGAAAATTTAGATTTATTTCTCTTTTTTTTTTTTATGGTGGTTACAAGGTCAGTCAAATTGATCAAATCAATATACAGTTAGGATAGAGAAAATAGCAGACAAAATAAAAATGTTACGGAAAAAAACGTTTGGATCTATTTAGGAGGTTTTAGAGATTACACAGATAAAATCTGACAATTTTTGGATGAAGAAAAGTATTTTTTATCTTAACATGAAAATCAACACCATGACTCCATATATTCACAGATAAATTTTTAGTCTAAATAATTAATTATAACATTACAATTTTTTTGTGTGCATGGTTCAAGACATTTTGGACACACTGTAGAAGCTATATTCATAAAAGTACCACTGACAGTATTTGAATAATCACATAAGAGAATCCTAGATTTAGGGAATGGTTCAGAAAAATATTGTGAGCCTCACATTACATTTTATTGGAAATAACATTAGTTGAATAAAAATGTAAGAAAGGATTTTTGAAATTGATAATTCTGAAGCAAAGAAATATATAGGTGAGGTTTCCTTGTCAAAATAGAGACTTAGATAATTGTGTAGAGCTATAAACTTACCTTGTGCATTTGTTTATAGAATGCAAAATCTTTTCAGTATTTTTAAAAAAATGTTGCAATAGTGAGTGTACTTCTTGTTAACCTAAGAGTTCTACCAGTTGTTTCCGACAGCTTCATATTTGTTATCCTGAAAAAATTTTCAATGAATGTTGTGATTCAGTGATTGCTGAGAAATACAGACTCTTCATTATTAGTGGGACCAGGCATGGCCAAGTGGTTAGGGCACTTGACTGGCAATCTGAGGGTTCCTAGTTTGAATCCCCGTCCCACCGAACATGCTTGCCCTTTCAGCCATGGAAGCATTATAATGTGACAGTCAATCCCACTATTCGTTGGTAAAAGAGTAACCCAAGAGTTGGCAGTGGGTGATGATGACTAGCTGCCTTTCCTCTAGTTTTTCACTGTTATATTAGGGACGGCTAACGCAGATAGCCCTTGTGTAGCTTTACGCGAAATTCAAAACAAACCAAGCCAATCATTATTAGTGCAAATAGAAGCCATATTGTTCCATTTATCCCTGCTGAACAGATTGCATGAAATTTGAAGCTTGCATTAGAATGTTCAGTTCCAACCTCATGATATTAAAATGTGTAAGCCAGTTCTGAATGATGTACTGTATGTGAGTGGTGCATCCCTGAGTGAATTTTATTCTGATCAAAATCAGTCTCTAGTCATGCAAATAGTATTAGTGAGGCAAAGATTTAACATTTTCATTGTTGTAGAAGCATTGTGTTATGCAGTAGACAACCCTCTAGGTTGCTATTGCTGTGACACAAAGTATTACTCTGAAGTACCGTGGGTCATTTCCCTGTTTGTTCTTGATAAAGCCAAAACACACTGCAGTCAATGTGTGTAAGAGAAAAAGGGTTAATAAAAAGTTTTATTTGAGCAGAATGTCTTAAATCTAACACCAAACTCTAATTGTGCATATGTGATATTCTTTAAAGATTGTTACAGATTACCTGTAGATGTATGTATGAAATATAGTAAGGAAATAAAACAGGTATGGAAATTGGAATATATTTTGTTACATTTTTACCAATAAAAAAAATGTATATAGTGTTCTTCACATATAGCTCTTCTTTGTTAAGTACATCTAATGTAACACATTCTGTATTAACATAACAAGTGAGGAATGATGTTATACAAGTAACAGTGGCCTTGTACCTGCACAGATGTAACTATAAGTATATATGAAGTCACCCATAAGCTCTTCTATTTGCTGCCATATTGCAGAGCACTACTATTGTGATATATGCCATAGACTCTTGGTATGCTTGAACCTAAAATTATCTTTAAAAACATTAGATGTAATAATTACAACTACTTTGAAGATTAAAATGCATCTCAAAGTTAAGTATATTAATGAATTTCAGATAACAATAATACTAATAACAACAAATCCAATAATAGTAATTAAAAAATAAGAGAAAAAGGTAAAATATTTTTTTTATATATGTATAAAATAATGTCTTTGTTAATAGTAGAGTAGGTGGTGAAACAGACAAAATTCAGTTTCAATGGCACACTTAAAATATGAGAAATATTAATGGATTGTTAATTCCTTAAGCTTAAATATTGTTTATAGTTGACATCAAAAATTTTTAACCTTTTCTCAACTATTGATCTCTACAATGTAATCCATACTTGTAGCTGCACAGCTGAATAATTTTCTAATAAACTACACATGATCTTCTGTCAGTATAACATGAGAGTACTTCATAATCGTTTTGATTAGTTTGTTTGCCTGATAACATGAGATTCATAATATCACAACCACCATAATTATGTAGATGCATTTTCTTTTTTTTTATAACTTACGAAACAAATTATGTGCTAAACTATGTTAAATTGCAGCCTCTTCTTATGAATGAATAAGTTCATTTATACTGAAGCTTTTATCTTCATTGGTTTAGGTTAGTATCTTAAAATAATATGAATGAATTGCCATGTCTCGTTCACCAAAAGGGATGCTCTTATCAACTCAGTCTGTTTGGTGTTAACAATTTACGTAGTTTCACTCACGTGTACAGGTTTGAATGTTATATTAAAACTACTTTGAATATGCAAATCAGCAAGTCACAAGACACCACAGTCATTGTTTGGCATTCCATAGATAGTGTAATGCCACTGGAAATTGATTGCTTTGAGAAAGAGTATGTAATAGCCCATTCTGACATAAAATATTCATACACTGAGATAATAAAGATGTATTTAGATAGGGGATGTACAATTTCAAATATTAGGGTATTCCTTGCATTTAATGGCATTGGAAAAACAAAGGAATATGGATAAATGTGGGGCATCAGGACCATCAAGAAAGAGACTTGCAACTAATCATACCTCAGGCATTGTAAGCAAAGTGCATAATCTTGTAACTGATGAGAATCCACGAACACAGGTCAGTGAGTGGTTGCAAGTTTGAAACTGTTAAGAATAATGTAATAATGTAGGTTCATTGGAAGTTGTATGCCCCTAACATTTGTCTCATAAACAATGCATAAATAACATATTTTAACCCAGGTAGTCTGAAGAGTTTTGATATGAATTGTGATATTTCCTTTTTTTTTACTTTTTTTAAAAAACAAATTTAAGCTATTCCACTTACTTGAGTTTTCATTTTACAAATTTTTT
Organism: Limulus polyphemus; assembly: GCF_000517525.1. Classification (NCBI taxonomy): domain Eukaryota; kingdom Metazoa; phylum Arthropoda; class Merostomata; order Xiphosura; family Limulidae; genus Limulus; species Limulus polyphemus. Next base: position 53,194 of record NW_013666846.1, on the reverse strand, counting down.
TTTTTTAAGTTGTTCTCAAAATTTAAAGTAATTGTTTTGAGAGCATTGCTTTTGAAATATTCGTTCTAATTGTTTACTGAGTATTGGTGAGCTTGTATGGTACATTTTTGTTGATGGTGATATTTATTTTCATTTTAGAAGTTGTGTTTATAGAGAAGGTCATGAGTTCTGTTGTCTTGGAGATTGTCAGCTTAGTGCATTCTGTGATAATTCTATCATTATGAAGCAGAGAATGGCAACAGATTAGCAGCCAAAATGGTTGATATAATTAGTGTATAGTAATGAAATATTAATAATTATACGTAGTTGATCGTATAGATGTGACAACAATTAATATCTGGTTATCACATCCCACTGTACATATTTAATTATTTATATTACTTAATGAGTGAAATTGAAAAAGTTTTAGCTTATAGCTTATGGTTGAAAATTTATTACATTTAATAAATTAGTTTTTAAACAACCTATTTGGCAATAATTGGGAGTCTTTATAATAGGGATATCAAAAGTTAAGTAACAGAATATATTTTACAAATTTCAATAACTTATTCAGAATATCAATCTTTAAATTTAATTAAAGAAGAAATCTTAATGAAAAAATGATAATGTTGTTACCACATTTGTTAAAGGGAATTTATTTGAATAAAGTAGATTGTGTGAGTAGAGTAGCTGATATTCTGAGTGACTCAACTAAATTTTTGTAAGATCAATCTAGATTCTGCTACTACTAGTGAAGCAAAATTAGAGATATTGATTAACATTTTTAAGAAGGATAATATATCAAACCAAACACAATTTCAAAAAATGAGACCATTAGAAGTCATTCTGGGATTATATGAACTCCCTACAGTATTTTATGAAAGATATTCATTAATACCCATAACTTTAAATATTAGGATTTAGAATCATGCATTATTAGGTTATTTAGTTAATTTTTTGAAGGACTATACTTCATAATATACAGCCATGAATGAAATTTAAGGTTTGATAGTAAAGTTTATTATACTAGATTTTATGTTGGATCTTTATAACTAGTATTTCTGTGGAAGAAACAATAAACTTAAGTGCTGAGTTAATTTGCAACAATAATTTGAATAATAGTGTATTTTGAAATTGTGTTTCTGAAATTAATGAAATTTACTTCCATAGGATCTAATTTTTTGTTTTTGTTAATCTGCATGATCAGATAAATGCTGTAGCTCTTGGTTCTATATTGGCTCCTTTCTTGGCTAACTTTTTATTTGTTTCCATGAAAAACTAATTTGTAAAAATAGTTTCAGTCTTTTAAGCCACTGCTAAGAAAGATGTATAGATAACCTTAAGGTTCTTGATCACATTCATCAATTCCTAGAGTACATGAATAAGCTTAATAGTATTTGATTCACTGTAGAAAATCATCAAGATCAGAAACTTATTTTCTTAGTTTATATTGGTCCATGATTGCAGTGGTTATTACCTTGTATTTCAATTTTGAAAGCTGTGTACTAACATTATTCAAGAAAATCTAGATTTCTGATATGGTATCTTACCACCACTCACATAATAACTTCTTTTGTTCAGTCCTTCCCTCTACATGTACAAATGTTTTTGCTCAACACTAATCTTGACACTCCAATCTACCACATGTTCAAAATAGGTCTGCTGCAACTTTGCATGCAAATAAGCATGTGGCAACCCTCCACCAATAGGAGCGAGACTCACACTCCTGATGCAGGTTACTCCTATACTATTTAGCTGACCTTCACTTGTTATTTAGGCATATTCATGTTCAGACATTACACAATTTTGTTCGTATTTTTGTACTTTTTTTTTTGCTTTGTTTCTCAAAGTAGTAGTTTGTTTTTGAAGTTGTTAAGCATTTCACTTACATTAAAGTAAACTTAACTATTTTTATTCTTTATTTTTTGTGGAATTAACACAGTTGAACCATGAATTCTGAAATGCCACTGTCGTCACTACTACTACTTCGTCTGTTGTTTCTCAGGCTTCAGGTTCTACACTTTTGGCTGAGAAGGTTTTGACTGTAGTTTGATGGGAGCTTGAATACTACATGATACAGCCAGCTTCTTCTGACCATGGACACGATCTTTTTTTATGGAGGAGTCCTGTTTTGATTGGGATATTAATGTTGTTCTCCACACCCTTACCCATCCTCTCTTTGAATGCTTGGCCACCTGTTCCCTCTACCATTTATCCCTTTAAACCTATTTTATACTCCTCTTGACCTGTGGTTTTTGAAGGTTGGACATCTTCACAATCGATTTTTCATGTATTCTTCACCACCACACCTGTGTTTTCCTTTATCCGATTCATAGTTTCCTTGCTAAGACATCTGCAACTCGTAAGGGCAATTCTTCTTTTATACCATTTCCTTCTCTTTCCCATTCAAATCCAGGTAGACTTCCATTTCCTGTTCATATTCTCCATTGTTATGTTGCCCACATGGCTCATTCTCTGGAACTCATTTTTCAATGATACCTTTCTCTTGATTCCCATTGTCCCTTCCAGGTGTCATCTCACCAGATTCAACATCTTAACTTTCCCTTGGCAACTCATCTGCATCATCCTTTAGAGGAGATCATCCAGTCTGGCATGTGGACTACATCTAACACGATCATTTCTTACTACCTACATCATGTGGCCATTTCTTCCTCATCGAGATATCACTTTCCACATGTTGCCATTCTCCATGGGATGTTGCAACTCTGAATCTATAAGATTACTTTTCTCTCTCTCTTGCCCCTTATAGGTAGTAGATCATGTTCAGTGGCGAGTGGTGCCTGTCAAGGTATAATTATTGGTTTTCAGCTGCAAAATCTGCTTTGTACAGCCTATCACATAAGGAGTATATATATCACTGACTGGGGTATCTCTGGCCCACTACCTTCGATGTGTCGAGACCTGGAGGCTGATATAGCAAGGAGCTGGACCAATCAAACGGTTGGCTGGATGCCCCACCAGATCAAACTACTAAGGCTTGACCCATTAACTTATGGCTACCTCTCTCCAGGCTTATAATAAATGTACACTGTCGAGATAGGGTGTTTCATGAGACAGCTAGTAGGTTCACCTCATAATTATGCTCATACCAGACCATACTAACTTATGAACTGTCCTGAGTAAAGCAGAAGGGGATTGCTGCCCATCCCTGCCATTCCTTTGATTAAATCAGGAAAGTTCTTCTTTTCAAAATAAGGTTACCATAATTACCCATTGCACAGTCTCTGGTGTAGTGTTCCTCCAGACTCCCTGCCAAATTTTTTCCTCTCCTTCTGCAACTAGAATATGAGAAACTTTACCACTTACTAGCCTCTGTGGTGGCAGACTATGGAAGCTCAGTCCCATTCAGTAAAGAATAAGTTGGTGGTGTTCTGGCAGTGTAGACTAGGGTGCACCAAATACTCCAATGTTTAGCAACTACATTGTTCCTAGTCTTAAAATATTACATTAGCTAAAAACAGAAGTTCTGGGCTTTGTTTTTTCTAATTCTGGACTTATTATGGGGGTCCACCTCAGGTCTATTTGTATCACCATAGTCTTAGTACTGATTTATGAATTATACAGTCTTGACATCAGAATCATAATGATTGATTCTAACAACATCAATTTCCACTGTGGCCTGTCAATGATAAGGTGTTAGCTGGCAAACTCCAATGTAAGGAGGTACGGGAATGGTCTGAGGCAGACAGGCAAGAGAAGATGCACCAGGAAATGGCCTCTGCATCAAATAGTTTCAAGAGCATCACTGACAATGAAAACAGCTGTAAAAATGATGAATCCAGCATGAGTAAAAGTGAAAGTGCAGCTACAGTGCCATCAAACAATACTCTAAGGATTTATTGCTGCAGTGTTCATACTGGGACAACAGTCTTCCTTTCACATATTTTGCATAGACCTCAACTTGTTTCACTGGCTACATGCTTGAAAATGACTTCAGTTTAATAGGCTGTCTTCAAAGAAGCTCTGATAGAAAAGGCAAGCAGTGATCTTTCAAATTTTCAACATCATATGCAACAGCTGATAAATCACAGCATAGCAATATCTTGCATGGAACAGTGGTTTTTCCAAAGTTCACCACTCTGCACTGTGATTCAAAGCTATTGCCCTCACTATCTAACCAAAATGTAACTGAAGAACATCTTACCTCAGTGGTAGGAAATATACATGAAATGAGGCTTCTGGTGTTCCATCACACCAATTTGGTACAGATCAAATATTTGTTAATATCATTACTGAACTGACAGATAACTTGCTGGATTTATGGCACTGCACAAACTCTATTGTCAACTTTGCATTTCACACAACAGCATCCAACATTGGGCATGTCACTGCATCACATGTGACAATCCAGCAGCACCTTACCTGGCACTCTTGTGGTCAGGCTGCCAACATCATGTTGGAGAGGCTATCTTCTCTCTTGTGTTCAGTGACATATAAACTGAGGTTTCCAAATTACTGGAAACCACACTTTTCTCTTATTTTTGCAAGAACTTTGAACTGCTGCCACATAGTAGTTATCAGCCACTTTCATGATTCAACCCAACTACATTTAGTAGGGAGGTACACAGTATGATTGAAGACTTCAGAGCCAATGTTCTCAAAATTACCCCTCTGAATTCAAACTACAAAGGGATGCTTACCAGGAGTTTGTTGAGCTCTCTAGATGGATTAGGTGATGAACAGACAATTACATTCAAACAACCAGGTGCACTACACAAGGCTAGATATATGGCAGAGCTACTGTATTGTATTAAAATCTACTTGTTTGAGCAATAAATTCAATAACTGTCTCCTGGAACAATCACCACAAGACAACAGATCTCAAAGGCCAGGGATTTTGTGAACTTTGACACCTTATCTACAGCCCCTAGTGGATGACATACAGTTTTGCTGCTGATGCTCCCTGGCATGATCTGAAGCTGTACTATCATCTGTTGATGTATGAAGCTGTGAACCCATTGGTTTCAAGGAGTGCAATTCAAGTATTTCAGAGGCATCTTTGGTACCTAACTGCCGAGATGGTGCCTCTTGCACTCTTCAGCTAGAAGAACAACATACTCTTGCTAAAAGCCTTTTGGCAGTGAAGGCAGGTATAGAATTACTTGTACTAAAAAAGCACTTTGGAATGGGAATTGACAAGTCCAAGTTTCCAGATGCTATCACTCTGTCAACAACTATTGTGCCAGACTTCAGGTACACATTTCACATTCTACAGCTCAACCATTAGTTCCTAACTGAAAATGTTGAAGATTGGCAACAATTTCTTGCAAACCAAGCATCAGAAACCAACCTTCAAGCTCTAAACATCATCAACAATTGTGCTGAATGGGAGTTGAAACTCAGCTCAGATTTTTTGGTGTCGGCCAAGAGTGAAGAACATTATCAGAATGTGCTCCAAGTGGCTGAACAGGATCAAAAGCAGAAGCCAAACCTGTGTAGGCAATACAGCAAAACTGTTGTAATGCTTATCATTTCATCGAAATACTGCAGTAATGGTAATTTATGCAGACTAATACAAGTTTTATTTCATTAAAAAATGAGTTATAATGATTCATTTAGTTGCAGAAATGTTGTTGTAATTTATTTACTTGTTTAGAATAATATATTTCATACACGTTTCAGCCCTTTCAATTTTGGGTATTATTTCATATTATGCTCGTAATGTTCACGACTTGAAACATTCAGTTTCCTGGTGGATCACATAGACGGTGTCAAAACTTCCCCCAAAAATGTGCAGTTTTCTTTCTTTTGTAAGTGTGGAACTAGTTTAGAATAGGGACAGAACAAACCCAGGGACTTTTGAAAATAATGGGGGAAGATGGTGCACTATAGTGTAGATGATTTAGATCCACCAGAATGCAGTTCTCCCCTCCAGTTGAGACTCCTCATTTCACCATCACTCAGATGTCTGTTCCCAGAGAGTTGGTTTTAGATTCAAACTGAACCAGCCAGAGTAAGTCCTCATGCATGTGTTGGTAGGGAGCCCTCAATCTACCATAGACACGACATACTAGTTGATCAGACTACCACTGGCATTTCTCCGCCATCAAGCTGGCTTGGGAGTTCAGTATTGCAAAGAGCTGGATTGGCTTACAAGTACTTTGGTTGGCTAAGACACCCCAGCAATACCATTTGTGGGTTGTGACTTATAAGTTCTGGTAGTGTGTGGAGCTGAACAAGGAACCAGAAGTCCATTTGGTTTTGAATTTGAGTGAACCACCACATGGGCATTTCCCTGCCTACTGTCACTCAAATGCTGGGTTCCCTTATGGCTGGTGTTATTTGAGGGTTTATGCACATGTGCCTTGTCTAGACATTTTTCTTTCTGTCTTATAGGCTTGAGGTAACGAGGGTAGGAACTCTCCTACTACTGTGGGTTGGAATATCCAATGCTGCCTGGTTTTGGACTAGATTTGGCCCACTAAGTAAGGTCTGGTGCACTCTAGCCATTCTACATCATGGGACATATCCATTTAGTTTTCCCCAAAATTGCTCATATTTGGTTGGGAACTCTCCATCCTACCATCTCCTGGATGTTGGTTCCAGGGAGTTTGGTTTTGGTGTCAAGCTGGACCAACCAACATGTATGCAGTCTTGGATTTGCTAAAACTATTTCCTACCCAATTCCTGTGACACTTACTAACTCATTGAGCAAAAGAGTATACCTGGTACAGATGTGGTGTGGTCTTCCACATGTGTGTTCCTCCCTCAAGGGACGTCACACTCCTTGGACCCTCTTCAGATGCTTTCCAAATGTTACTTATCTAGGTAACTTTTGGACCTGTCCTTCCACATTTTCAAGGTGGAATTCTAGCTATTATGTGAGAGGAGGTAAGATACTGTATTAGAAATTAATATTTTCCTGCACTGAAAATATATTTCCGATAGATACTTACCTCCTCATATTTCCCACAATTTATGATACTCCCCACTTCCAGTGCTTCTTTTGTGCCTAATTTCAAAGTTAAGGTTAGGCTGAATAGTATAGAGGGAGTAACTTGCATCAGGAGAAAAAGTAAGTACCTATTGGAAATATATTTTCCATGTTGAACATATTAACTTTAATTTATTGAGCATATAAAATCTAAACTATTAATGAATTCCTGTATAAAGAATTTCTTATCAAGAAATTATTATGCAAGATTCTTTTTTTCTATTTGTTTGATAAATAGAAAAATCTGTAACTAATTGAACAAACTATCAATGTATGAGCTGAGTTGAGTATTAGGTGACAATCTCAGAAGTTATGCCAACAGCAGCTGTCCCCTGGTGGAGACCGTCTGCCTCACAGGACATAGAAAAGAGTTCTTTTATCAATGTTACCAGTGGACTTCTGGCATGTTTTTAAAGCATGATGTTGTTTGGAGCATCTATCAGTACAGTGTTTAAGAATTTGTACTAATATATAATCCAAAAATCAGTATATATATATATGACTGTTCATGTTTTTTGGTTTTTTTTCTGTATTTGACTTTTTCATTTATGAGAGATAAAGCAAATGTGACATAAAGTTATCATGGCTAACCCTTTAAGCACAAGTGGACATAATTACCATCTGCTCAACTAGGGAAGGACATTTATGCAACAAAAATACAGTAACTCTGTGTGTACCTCACCACATCTTGTAAGATTTTGCACACAAAGAATGACATTATTTTAATTACATTTTTCTAATAAAAACGTTATTTATCTATAGTAGTTATTTGCACTCAAACTGTTAAAATAGATGATGATTTTCGTTTTAGGTATAAACATACTTTTCATCTTATAGTTTTTATATTTCGTTTGCATAACCTCAAGAACCTCCTAAATGAATATCAAAAGTTTTTGTTAAGGTAAATGCTTATATTTCATTTTCTCTACCATATCACTAACTCTAGCTGTTATCATGGATGCAATGAAATGTTTAAAATTATGAAATAGGGAAAAAAAATACATACCTTTTAATTTTTTGTAGAATGTCTTTAAAGATGTTGTTTTGCTTATATTTGTAATTTTGGGTGTTTTCCTTTCCACATATAGTTAATTCTTAATGTTTTATTTCTCTTTCTTGTCTGTTACCAGTTATTATTCCTCTTGACATAACTCAACAATGCTCTTGAAGCATATTACAGTGTCTCTGACAGATATGCGCAACCCTTCAGCAAAATTTCTGTTTACCCTGTAATATCCTAAGTCTTGAGAACTGATGCAAATAATAATGTATATTTAAAAAATGTTTATATCTTTCAATTATGCATTTTAAAACATAACAATTACATAGTTAACTAAAATATAATAGTAAGGCCTAAATACAATTTAAACTATCTCACCATAAGTGCTATAGTCGATCAAGCAGCCAACAATACTACAGTCAGTTACATGTACTCCGTGATGACAAGTGTATGCCAATTTAATAATCATTGTTAGATTATCGTGTAAAATGAGCTATTTCTAATGACTATACACATGTATGTAACATCTACATGGAGGCTAAAAGCTCAAACAAATGTGTTGAAAGTGGGTATGGCTCCTGTCAGGGGTTGAAAATGTTTATTACTTGTTTCAACTGCATTCATCAGAGAACTTTGAAATGTATGAATAAGCATCTTTTAGTTTAGACATACACCTACTCAACTGTATTATTGAAGATATAGAGTGCTAAAGTAGAGAATTTTCATAGCTCATTGGTCACGTGACAATATATCTGAAGTTGTAAGTAGTTTTTTAAAGGTTTCTTTTGAAATAAAGGTCTTAAACTTAGATAACATATAACTTCAAATAATAACATACATTATAATGTTAATTTCATTCACATACATTAATATTAAAGGTGTTTAATTAAATTTTGAATGTAACACAGTGACTGGTGCAGAAAAGGGTTTAAAGGGATACCCATTGAGAAAGGTTTAAATGCAAAACTATATAAGATGTGCTATCTTGTAGCCTCTTTGGAATATTATGTGTGATGATAATATTTTTCCTTATTAAAGCCAGAATATGCTGAGGTGCACCTGAAGACTCCTTCTGATGAGGAACATGTTGATACCAATAATGTCCTTTACTGCCCACATGACATGCTACCCCACCTTGAAGAAGATCATGCACCTGCCTTGTTTGGTGAGTAGATATGATACATTAATATTTTAAAAACCAGTTTATACTGAGAGATATAATACAATGCTCATTCTATCAGCTTGAATCAAAAGAATATTTGAAAGAGCTAAATCTGATGATGTATGACATAAACACAATGTTCAATTTCACCTGTGTCTTGAAATAAATAAAAACACTGAATAGTTTTTGAAAAGTTAGGCTTTCATCTTTGGATAAATTTTTGTGATCATTTTCACAACAAAAAGAAACTTCTTGAAATTATTGAACTTAAGTAGCTGTTAACATATTTAAGCTAAAGAGTTGTACCAGAGTTCATTATATTGATGTGTTACATAACTTTTTATTTTCAAGATGACTTGATAACAGAAGATGGGTCACTTAATACTTATCTTCTGGATGATGTAGCACCAGAGAACAGGTGTTTCAAAGCATCATTTAAATACTCTCCAGCAACTACAAAACATAAAACTTCTGCTACATTGTTTAATTGGATTTCAAAGGTAAGATTAAGTCACATTATGCCATTTGTAAAAAATCAAACAAATGAAAATGTTCTTTGAATGTATGATTAAAAATTTATTGTTTTGTGAATGTGCTAAAATATGATATGAGGCTTTGAAAGAAAAAGTAATATTAAAATTACAGAAACATTTGAATACCCTACATCTCATTGATCATGAGAAAAACTTGGTTGTTTGAGAAATAGTCCAGCAACTTTCATACTTTGACCTTTAATCATTTTAGAATATTCAACATTGTCTAAAGTGTCAACCTGCCAAAATTGTTTGAGATTGACTCAATAGGCTGGAAGTAATTAACCAACAGGCTTTACAAAATAGAAATAGGGTTAAGTTCAATTTGGACCCCATAGGTCATAGTGTTTACATACAAATTTTGGTTGACATTGCCCAATAAGTTTGGAGGAGTTAGGAGCTGGTTTGTCTTTATATATAGATAGATAGACAGATAGGTGATACCATGTGGGAAAAAATGTTTTAAGGAATTATGTGCACCATTGGTAAAACAAGAATATATTCCAAGTTTTGTATATTAATTCTAAATTTTCAATAATGTATATCGGTAAACAAATATCAAAGAGTTCCCTTATCCATTTTATAGGAGTAAGTCATGATAAATTAATTAAATTTTTCTCACCAGTTGCCTTGAAAATACTAAAAAACCTGTGGAACTCATTAACATATAGAAATATACAGAAAAAGAAAAACAGGAATTATATCTAAACAGCAACAGAAGTAAAATATTAAAGGGAGAAATCATTAAAGATACATTGATTTAATGAAGAAACTTTTCTCCACACTCACATACAAGGAAAGATTATTGAGCAAACACTGAAGAATGCATTTAAATAATACAGTTTCTATGTTTTTAAGAACGTATAAATTCTGAAAACTCCATTAATTTTCCAGAGTTAGGCAGCTTCATATTCATATATTATCTTAACAAACCAATAAATAAAAAAATTATCACTTCAGGCATAAATTTTGCACTTGATTATACTTACTCTTTATTGTTAAAAAGTAAGTTATTCATACATACCAGTGCTTCCTGTATGTTGCAGGGACAGTCATAAAAACATAGTAGTTTGACTTAAAATGATCAGAAAGCTTGTGCTTTAAACCTAATTACTTTAAAGAAATTATTTTCCACAAAAAGAGTTTGATGTGATGGTTCAACAACAGCAACCATATATTTATTTCATATGTAAAGTACAGTGGAGGTATAATTTGTCATTCTTGTCTTAGGCCTAACATTAGTTAAGCCTTTATTAAGTATGGCCTATATTTGATGAAGAAATAAATTAACACTGTATAACTTGTGAATGTTTTTTGCTTTAGCTTAGTTAGGGCTAAACTTTATCATACCTAATACTATCAGTAAATATATTTATAATGTTATTTTATGACCTTGCATTAGTACTTTTTAAAATGGTTGATGAGCTTTTAACATGCTATTGTACATACGTCTACTAAAGTATATTTATATCTGCCTTTTGTTTACATCCATTGAAATGAAGTGCTTGCAGATGTGCATTTAGATAGTAAGATACAAGTGCATTTTCAGGACAGACAAAAACTGAGTATTATTATAGTAGATATTAATTTTACAATAACTAATTGTTACCATTGTGTGTTATAAAATGTTTTTTATGTCTTACATTCCTGATATTAAAAATTAAAGAAATGAGATAAACCAGAAAACAAGAAACTTGATAACCCAGTGCTTTCAGAAGGTCTAATTTCACATGAATAAAATGCCCATGAACTCCAGAGAATCTTACAAGTTTTTTTATTTCATAAACATTTTGGCTTTATGCCTTCATCAGGATCATACAGTTTGTGCTCAGTCATATGTCTACTGTGTTTCAGTCAGTAAATTAAAAAAATGTAAAACCTTCAGAAGGACTACTTGAGATTTCTTGTACAGTAATATTCAACTGTCTAAATCTGGCTGATTTAAAAATCAACTGAAATTCGATATAAGAACCTCTATGAAAGCTTATAAAAGAACACTATCTCTAAACTTATGAAATTTCAGTTAGTAATAACATTAAAAATTTCAATTTATTATTTGAAGAATATGTTTATAAAATTACTTGTAAGTTTTCAAAGTTTGATTAACTACTTCTCTATTTGAATGTAGGAAGACTCTGACTTGAAAAGCACATCCAGAAAGAAAGAAGGAAAGAAATACAATATTGGAGGAATAAAAACCCTAATAACACCATTTGAACGGGTAGGTTTACATGATTTAGGTGAACTAGTCAGTGATTTTGTAAGATTTATAGGAACTAAAGTCTAACCAAGTGAAATTTAAAAATCTGACATATTTGTATTGGTAGGTCAGTCAGTTTTCAATATATATATATATTTACATGTATATATATAATGTAAAGTGAACTGGACTGTACATTGAACTTGAAGTAGTATTTATGTTGTTATGTACACAAAACCCTCAAGTCTTCTTGGGGTATGATCAGTTTGTCTCTATATCTGGTTTTGTTTACTAGCTACTTTATTGATATTTTGTAATTAATTTAACTAAGTTGCCTTTATTCATCAAAATACTAGCTGAATGCCCATCATATGATTGTAAATCCATTTTTTTTTTTGCTTCATAGGATTTGTTCTAATTAAATATTTTGTAAAAATGAATTACATTATAAGAATATATAAAAATATATTTGTCCTTTATCTAGTATTTCATAAAAAACATTTTTTTATGTTTATTTTGTCATCACCTGTATATATTGGGGATATTTTATACTTGTATAAGATTACATATAATTAAAAACATAATATTAATGTTGCAAAAACACAAACATTAGCAGGAAGACCTCTCTAACATATTGAAACAATGACAAATTGAAAAGTTAACCTCAAATGCAAAACAAGCTTACTGATGCTTGTCATATTATATTTGTATGTGTGTGGATCCTAATCATAAACTTATGTATATTCATGTAAAAACGTACCATCAGTTTGTAAAATAAAAGAATGCTGCTCAGTTATACATGGATATTTTTCTTTTATAATATTATTAAAGAATAGGTTACAACTCTATGTCACATATTAAATTCCCAATTTTACCTGTGGTGAAAAGAAAACAAATCTATAATATCATCCTAAACTTTAAGGCCCAAAATTACCATTAGCATCAATTTTAATCAATTGTGTAGAATGCATAAATTGAAGAAGAAATTAGGCTTTTTAGCCTAGCAAAGGCTGTCTGACTAAAACATGGCATGGTCTAATTAGCAACATTTTATAGCTTACAGAAAATGTGTTTTGTTTTTACTTAAAAAGGGGCAAAATATCAAAATTTGAGACACTTTTATCATCCACTGTTGTTAGTAAAAAAATCTTAGCAAAGATGCTGATCCGGTATTTTATACTTTGATACAGTCCATTTTTCTTTGCCCCACTTGAAAGTTGATTTGAATTATCTTACAATGTTATTGATTTATTGGATTATTTAAACATCACATTTTAGTATTTCAATAAAAGCAGCATTTTGTATGTATATTTGTCATCATCTGCTGGTGGTCCTTGATTAAAATTTGAACTTTTATATCTTTTAATGTTATGTTCAAATCTACTTCTTGATAAAGCTGTATAGAGTTGACCATGTGAAGAAATAACTCTGGAAGAAATATTCCTACATGGTCAAATATCTGAACCTGCAATTTATTAATTGTAATGGCAAAAAATAAGAGGGTCAAGAGCAGACCCATAAAAGTATAATGGTTCATAAAAATGTGTATTAACATTTGTAAAAAGAACTTACAAAAAGTGAAAAACACCAAGATAACACTGTGGCACCATCTGTTGGTTAATAGATATTTTTTAAGTTTCATTTCACACAGACAGATACTTTTGTATACATATATATATATATATATGATAATGTTTATTGCTTGATAATAAAACTTTTCTGTCCACAAGTTTGGAAATCATTTAAAAAAATTTGTGTGGGTTGTTAGTTATTATTGTTTGGAAAGTTTCACAGTCATGACCAGTTACTTGTATTTGTTATGAACAGTCAGTTTTTTCTAATTTTCATTTAGTTATATTGGCGTTTTTTAAAGATATTCATCTGTGTCTATCTCTAGACTAAATTTTACAGTGATCACACAATGGACCCTTAGTTGGGCTGGATGATGAAAGATAAAAGACATCTAAAAAATGCCATTTATACATGCAGTATAACACTGACTTTTACAGCAATTCATTTGACAGTTTGATCAATTCATTCAGTCAAACTTCAGACAAATGTGTCATTACAAAGTCTGAATAACATTACTTGGAATACACAAAGATCTTCCCAGGTAATAAGCACTCATAGAAATCTGCTTTCATTTTCAAACTCGTCTTTCAACATTTCCAACTTCATGATCTTGTGGATTGAAACAGTATGAGTCCTCTAAAATATTCAAACATTTACCTCTATGAATGAGTGGAAATGTGTCAATGCACATTGCTGTATTCACCCTCCAAAGTCTACTAACCCCTTAACATTCTTTCTGTAAAAGGCGTTTTTATTGTTGTGTAGTAGAACAAGTTATATATAGCATTCAATTGTATTACCAAGAATATGCAGTCAGTTCACAAACTTGAGGAAGTAAAACATGAGGAAATTTACATGAGAACTAAGGAGACAGAGTGAGGATTCACAGAACAAAAGCATTTATTGATAGTCCATTGAATGGCAAATACAAAGAAGTTCAGAAAGGTTCACTCTTAGTTAAAACATTGAATAAATTACTTCTTTATAGCAAATCAGGAGGGCATAGCAATTGGAGATAAGAATAGTTGACTGTTTGGCCGAATGCTACAGCTGATATAGTATGTTTATATATAGTTTAAAGTTGGTTTTCTTTCTAAACTGTTTCTAAGATTCTGTATCTCATGCATACCTCATACATTTTTACTGTTTCTTCTTTCTCTTCTAACTTATGCTGTACTTGTGTGAGATTTAGTTATTAATCTATGATGTGTGGGATTGTTAGGAGGTTTAGTTGCTGCTGGCTTTTTTTATTCTGCTCTGAAACTTTACTCTAAGTTACAACTTTTAAAGCTCAATGCTGTAGACAGTGCCTCTGTCAGGATATGAATGTTTCTCACTTCTGAATGGTGCTGAAGGGGCCAACTTGGCAGATTTTCTTTGAAATTTATCTATCAAGGTATCTCATTGGTCTGACTCATTCATACCTGAGTAGATTTTGTTGTATAAATTGCATAGCTTCTCTGTTTAAGCCATTAAGAGAATCACAATAGGGTAGAACTTGCATGGGAGACATTTGATAATTTGCCTCTGTTCTCCATCTTGTACACTTTGAGATATTCTAATTTGTAATAATTTATACACCCTGGAAGATGTTATAAGCAGGTAGTTTAATGGTACTAGGTACCAAAACACTTACTGGAAGTAGCGTTTGTTAACTGACTCATAATGATAATGATGTTAAAAGCTTTACTTTTCTATGATAGTAATTGCCATTGAGCCATAACTTATAGCTTTGTTGCTGTAAGTGTATCTCTTCAGCTACTGAATGGTAAATGTAATTGTTATCATTTCTCCTCATCTTTATATGATGGTACATATGCTACAGGAAGTGCATATTGGTAATCTATTTGAGTGTTCTTTTACTAGAAGTTTAGTAAAGATGGGAAATGTTCTAGTGGATGTGATATTGTCTTATTAGTGAGTTGCTGTTTAAATTGAATTACCTTGTGTTATGTTAAATGTTTGAAACATTTTAATAGATTGGTTACTAACTAATTAATAAAATGTTATTTAAATATTTTCACATGTTTTTTCTGTAATGGTGAGTAATGTTTTAATGGAAGGTTTTTAAACTAATTAATTAACTTCAGTTTAAATCTTCTTACGAAGTGACACAGCACAAATAACCATTGTGTAGCTTTAAACTTAACAACAAACAAATCCCACAAGATATTCCTGTAAAGGTAGGAAATGTTCAGTGGATAAACTACTGAGTGGTTTATGAGCTGATATATAAATGTACCTACCAAGTATTTTTGTGAAAGTTTTTAATTGTGGTAGGTGGTAAATGTAAATAGGAATGATAAAACTGATCATAAAATGACCAAAGAGAAAGGCTAAACTAAGTGAAAGTTATCAGTGTGTATATATATATATGTGTGTGTATTTATATAAGATATATATATATATATATGTCTGTTTTTTTCAGTACCTGATGGTAAAGAACATTTCTTCAACCAAAGAAACTTCACCAACAGAAATAAATAATGAGGAAAGAGTAAAGAGGGTTGGTTTCTTTATCTATAACATCCTAAGGATACAAGTTACTTAAAATGAATGTAGTTTTTTTCTTTATTTCATTGAAAATTTGTATAAATTTGAAATGTATTTTCTCTCCTCCAATCAGAATCAGGGATAAACCAACCAATCATAACACGCTCTCCACAATCCACTAGAATACTATAAATACTGACTACACCATACACACACTGACCTTAAGGTGAAAAGCGGAAGACTTTCGAAATGTTGTCCTCTATACTTGTGTTTCTACAACAGGCAGTTG
Source organism: Limulus polyphemus (assembly GCF_000517525.1). Classification (NCBI taxonomy): domain Eukaryota; kingdom Metazoa; phylum Arthropoda; class Merostomata; order Xiphosura; family Limulidae; genus Limulus; species Limulus polyphemus. The sequence continues at coordinate 37,011 of NW_013666846.1, read as the reverse complement.
CCATCCATTCAACAAAGTTTTATCATGGATACTATGTCTAAACAATCTATCAAAGTTTTAAGTTCTTAATTTTATAAGGCAATATTTTAAAAAATCCTGAATTTCTCTTAGTGTGACACATGACATATTTTTTGTACACATCTCCTCTTCTCTATTTTATCCACCACTCCTTTAATATGTACAAAATTAAACTTAAAGTAATCTCAATGAGTCGTCATTGCCCAGACAAACCATAATTTTTATAGCCTTCAATCTTCTTTGGTTACAGTGCCATCAAATAGAAATTCAGACCCCTTTTGACACACCCACCTGTGACATCCTCTTTTTCAGGATTTGTTAATAGTTCTCTCTTACATTTAATGCCATATTACTTATGATCAATAGAAAGCCAAAGTTTTCATCTATCAAATGATGTATCATAATGCATTGTTTTTTGTATAGAGAATTGTCAATTTCACTATTAATACATGCTTTGTTCCACGGAAAAGATAACCACTAGTTTGAATGAATTTGTAACGGCTTTCGTCGCATGATTAGAAAGCCAGAAAAATTGTGGGAAGTTGTTTTATTTTTACATGTTATTATTTTATGTTCTTTGATGCATTATTTAATTAAATAAAAATCATTTAGTGCAATACTACCATTAGTATGTAAAAAAAAGTAAGGAGTTAAGTGTCATTGACAGTCAATAGCAAAAAAAAAAGAATGCCCAGATAAGTACTTTATTTCTTGTTTTTCATGTTTATTCTTTATTTATTGTTATAAAATTAACTAAAATGTAAAAATACAGATCTCTTTAGGTTAGTTAAGGTTAGATTAGGTAAAATAAGAAATAATATAATAAAAACTTATCACAAGGCACATATATGAGCAGTTCGGAGTAGCTCTTGGGTAATGTAATTTGTTAGCATAATGTGAGTCATACATTCCCCAAGTGATTTGCAACTTATAATGGCATGAATAGTAGTAAGACATGGTTCAAAGGGCAATAAAACAATAACATTTATGTATAAATAGCTTTATACTGTCACAAGTTTAAAGCTACTTTGGATAAACGAATGTAGTTTAATGTTACAATATAAGGTCATTCTAGAAAGAAAAAAAAGGGTAATTTAAATCTATTTTGATATTTTTATTTATTTTTTGTGATTATGAGATTAGTCAAATTGACCAACCTTATATAGAGTTATGGTAGAGAAAATAACAGATAAAATATAAAGTATTACTGAAAAAAAACGTTTGAAATGTATTTTAAGATGTTTTAGGTATTTTCCAAATGAAATTTGAGATTTTTTAATGAAGAAAAGTATTTTTAATTTTAACATGAAAATCACTTTGCACTGAGACTAGTCAGAAAAATGACTAGATATATTCATGGACAAATATTTTTTTTAGGCTATTAAAAAAAATACTTCTGTACAACAATCTGATATTTTGTATATTAGAGAGTTGTAATGTTTACTGAAAGTCTGCCAAATTTTCTGGTTACATGCACTGTATCAAAACTATAATGTCTTTAAGCAAATACAAAGTTAATTTGACTGGGCCTGTGCAGAAAGAATTAAAGAGTTTAGAAATTAAAATGAAAGTCAGAGTAGCTGGACCCTTTTTTTTTTCAAATAAAGAAATTAAAAACTAAAAAACAAAATCAGATCACTTCTATTACTTGTATCTATTGTATTCAGAGAATAGAGATTGACAAGCCTTATTGGTCAGAAGTTCTTTATTTTTCTTGACCATCTTACAATGTGAGGCAGAAAACAGAAACATATTAAAGATACAAAATCTACTGTAAAGCATCCATCCGTACAAACAAACACGGTTGATTGATTATCCTGAAAACAGATGTGTGAGCAACATTTTGTTTTTAGTATCACCACAATGTGGTTTTCATATAAGTAAGAACTAAGAATCAACTGCGGAATGTGGAAGTTAATTATATCGTAAATTAAGTCATAAAGTTCAAAAAGTGAAAATTGATCATGTAGAGTGAAACTTAGCCTGTAAGAATTGTATCAGTCAGATAATAGCACTATGTAGGGTTGTTCATCAAAATGGTATTTTAAATAGGTCGTCAGAACTGTACAATACTGTACAGTTTTTCTTTTTTATAGCATTGTCTATGTAATGACTGAGTCACAAGTTCTGGGAATGTCTGTAAATATTTGTAATTTTTGTTCTTTTTTATGCTGCTTTATTAATAACTGAAAAACAAAATAATAGTGTCAACCAATTTCACTGAGGTAACAGTTTCAAATGGAGTATCGGCATTTATTAGTATTATTAATAACTAGTAGTAATAAAAAAGTCATAATTCTAGTGTAAACAATGTTATAATTACTCCCTTGAAGTTAGCTTTCTTACAGAAGTTTTATGTTTTTTTAAAAAGCTTAAGTACAGGGTAAAACAGGAATTACTAGACAATAATAGCTAAATAATAATTATTACATTTGGAACCTCATTGTATTTAGAACTTGGTTATATATATACAACTTCCTATATAGCTATTGAAACATTGCATTAAAAACAAGCAAAGAAAAAAAATTTTAAAAGAAGTAATTGCAGGGATGGCTAATATCAATCTTTAAAAAACAATGCAAACAAGATAGTAGGGGTGGCATTTGCACAACCCATACATAATAGCATGGGAAGAATTAACATATAACAATATATGTAACTATTCAATTACAATTGAGTTTAAGTTATCCTGTTTTTTTTTTGTCTGTTAACATTCTACTACACTGTGTGCTTGTGCTATTATGTAGGGATGATGG
>NW_013666846.1:25557-34156 GCF_000517525.1 Limulus polyphemus | reverse complement strand
TAGGGATGATGGAAATGTCATCCCTACTATCTTGTTTTCATTGTTTTTGAAGGATTGATATTAGCCATCCCTACATTCACTTTCTTTTATGAAAAGTTATTTCTTTATACTTGTTTAATAATATTATAAATGCCAATTATTTCTTTTTCTTTGAAAACTACTTTTGAGACAGAATGTAAAAGATAAATATTATAGATTAGATGTGGCTCATGTACTTGCACAATCTGAATAAAGCTCTTTTATTTGCTTAATAATGAATTGGATCAGTAATTGTAGGGTTTTTAGTAACATTTTGATTTATTTGTTATGAAAGACATTTAGTTGAAAAGAGTGCCATTTTCTGTAAACATTTTTTTCTTGAATTGTATTACTAATGTTCTTACTTAATTTAGCTACTTAGTAATAAAGGTGATATATTTGTCTGAAGAGCAATTAAGTTGTTTTAGGGATTAGACTAATTATTTTAGAAACAGTTAGTAGTTATTAAAATATTTGTGAACTTTTCAATTTTTGTGGTATAAAATATTTTTTCTTTAATGTTTTAATAAATTAGTTAAAAGTAGAACATGTTAAAGAATATTAAATATAGTTTTAAACTATCAGCATAAACTGTTTCTAGTGTTTAAGCTGTGATGCTTTGGGTTCTTTCAGTTACAAGCACATTTCAGGGATGTTGTTCTGAAGGGAAACCAGGCTGCTGTAGAACCCACCAAAGAGCAGTTTACAGTGAAAGACCCAGATATTCAAGTTGACAATCAAACAACCAAAGTTGGCAGTAACAATAACAACAAAGACACAACTGAAGAAGACTTACCTCTGAGGCACCAGGTGATGTCAAAGGTGATGATTTAAACTTGTTAATTGTAAAAACAAATTTAAGATACATTCCAATAAGGTTTTACTTCTATTCAACAAAGCTATTTCGATATTTGTCTGCCCTCTAAGCATAGCTAAAACAATGTTCTTGATCAGTACACCGGTCTATATACCCCATCAATTTCACGCCACTTTCTGAAACTGTGCATATCATATGACTACTCTCCACCAATAGTATTGCACCACCTGCTCAATCCTCACTTTCTCGATTAGCACAGTATTGTTTAGACATTTGTTTTTGCATGTGGCTACTGTTTATGATGTGCTTCTTTGCCATTTCAATTTTTTTTTTAACAGTTTTATTTTACTGTGTTTGCATTCACTTGTTTCAACAATTTTTTATATATTTTTTGTTACCAAATTACAAGAGATTGTAGTATGAATTTGTGATCAATGTATCGACTACAAAGATTCCCGTTATAGCCGAAAATGCTACTGGTACAACTTCCAAGGAATCAGGTTCAACTATATCTGCCAAGGAGGTACAGGCCTTAATTCGCAGGGAGATCAATTCATATGTTCCGCCATTGATTTCTTCTTTCCAACGTGACAATGTTTCTGAGGAAGAATACAATCAATGAGTAGACACTTTGTACTCTTTTTTTTTTTTTTTCTGGCACCTTCCACCAGTTGCTTTGCCACCAACTCATTCACTTTGGCAGAGAATTGTTCTTCTTTTCCTTTCTTTCTATTAATTTCAGTTCTCCCAGGAGATCTGTGGTAATTTTTTAAACATGTACACTTCACACAATGTTGCTATACCCGTAGTAGGCCCAGTTCAGATACCTTTTGTGTGGCTTTGCCCTTATTTACACAAGGGAGAATTACTTATTTCACATAATAAGTGCCCTGACTTTGGTAAGTTATATATTTATGTGTCCTTCATTATCTAAGTTCTTTAGATGAATTGTAAGTTATATATTTATGTGTCCTTCATTATCTAAGTTCTTTAGATGAATTGTAAGTCAGATATTGATTATGACATTGTTTTTTTGGTAAATTTAATCGTTTTGCACATTCATTAATATTACATACTTTGTAGACTTAGTAACTTTTGTGGGTTTGTTAGTTTGTTATTAATAAGTCTTTACCTACGTATGTTTAAATTGTTTGTCAGTTACATATTACTACTAGTAACATTTAATTCATTGTTCTACTTTAGTAATTTTTTTTTTTCGTCATTGTGAACTACGTGCCTTCTCATCCCCATTTTCCTCAGTGTAGGACTTAATTAAAGTGTCCTTTGTCATATAGGTTACTTTAGAGGAATTGTAAGTTATATATTGATTATTGATGTGTTTTCTAGGTAGTTTTAGTCGGTTAGCATGTTCTTTATTATTACATACTTTGTGGACTCGGTTAATTTATCTGGTTTGTCCATTTGATATTTATAAGTATTTTGTTAACTAAGTATGTTTAGATAGTTTGTACGTTACATTATTACTACTAGCAATATATAACTCATTGTTTTATCTGAATTTGTTTTTTCATAAGTGTTAACTATGTGACTTATCATTCTAATTTTTGTCATTGTGGCACTTAAAATTTTTGCTTTCTTACATCGCGGACATGTTCATTTCTTTCCCATTCATAGGGCTGAGCTTGGTTTTGGCTCCTTTTCCTATGTTTGTGATCCTATAAACCTCATTTTCTCCTCGTAATCTACAATTCAGAGTTTTTGACAACAGTGCCCACTTCGTCGATAGTTATTTATTGCTCTGAGTCAAGTTTTCCTGTTCAGGGCTCTACCTTTTGGACTAACCTTGGCTCTTTAAGTGTTTTGTTGGGGAGTACAAACTCTTACTCGACATCTTCACTCTATGAGTCTTTGCACTCTTCCTTCTATGGATAACTGGCTCCTGTTTGCTTCCTCCTGTTCACAGTCCAGACACCACACTTCTCAGCTCCTACAAGATGCACAACAGGTGAGATTCCTGTTGACAGTGAGGAAGTTTGTGCTTACCCCCTCTGAATACCCCATTCATCTGGGGGAATTTCTTCTTTGGAACCTCAGTTGGGCCCAGCCTTCTCCTCTTTGTCTTCAGGTTTGGAGCAAGCAATTCACACATTTCTCACCTTTTCTTGCGGCTTCAAATGTTCTAGCTCTTTTGGGATGTAGGCTTTCTTGGAAGCTCTCATTCCCATGGGTCAGGCTCATATGAGTTCTCTTTGGTGGACACTCCTTGATCGGTGGAACTTCTCAAATCTCTGGCTTGGTGGTTGGACAGACGGTGGGGTGCTGCTTATTCCACCTCACCGGGAACTCATTAGGCTTTAGGTATTTGGACTTATCCATGGAAGGTCACCATCTCCACAACATTTCTTCACATCACTATGGCCTTGTCTGCACAACTTTGGCTTCCTTTGGAAGAGATTGTTCAAGCCAGAATGTGGACTACTACTAATACCTTTGTTGCTCATTATCTGCATGACTTAGCTGTATCTTCCTCTAGTGGATATTGTCTCCCTCCCATGGTGATTCTACACACATCAGTTTGCCTTTGACTGGGGTGTCTTATCACTTCATTTGATTTATGTTTTTATTTCAGAAACCTCAGCTTTAACTGCTGATAATGGATCCCACTCTGTGGCATGTGTTACCTGGTCAGGTATGCTTTACCTCAGCCTTGCACTATTTACTGATTGCACTATAATGCCCACTGTAGAGATGGGGTGTTTCCACAAGACCAGTAGTGGCATACCCAGTGGTATATATGTACGCTAGATATCAATAATTTTCAATCTCTGGTGGACCGTCACTCTTGGATTTCATGACTAAAGTAAAATAGGATTTCAGCCTCACCCTGCCGACCCTTTGATTGAATAAATTAGGGTTGGGCTGCTTTTCAAAATAGGGAATTGCAGACACCCATTGCACTTTCTCTGGTGTGATGTCCCTCCATACTCCCCACCGTGTTTACTTCTTCCCTTTTTTATTCCAGTGGAGCATGGGAGTCCTTACTACTTCCCAGTCCCTGGGGTGGTGAACCATGGACGCTTCCTCCTGAGTGAATTTAAAAATTTACTTTACCACACATACTCATGATTACATACTGAGAAGAGGGTACAGCTGGTTTCCCTCTTTCCATTTCCCCTAGATGCTTTTTTCCCTAGGTGGACAAATGTCGGTTGGAGGAGTTCGGCCTATGTGAGATCCTCCTCATAATGCCAGGTTCGGGATGACAACGCCCTGTTGGAGCCTGCCAGTTCTGGAAAGTGAAGATTGAGTAAGAATAGTATAGGAAACTAGCTGCACCACTATAGGTTGAGCAATACTATTGGTGGAGAGTAGTCACATGATATGTACATGTTCATAAATAATGTGAAATTGATGGAGTATATAGACTAGTGTGCTTATTACAAAAATTTTTTTACCAATGCTTAGATAGCAGAAAAAGATCGAAAGAGCTTCATAAAACTGTATCTGAATAGATTCGTGCAATAAACTCCTGCATTTGATACGACCTCGTAACCACTATGAAACCATGAAGGTATATATACTATAACTCTGAAAATACATAATACATCTTTACAAAATTTGGTAAGCTTTGTGTAAGAGGTGGTAAGTACCTGTGGGAAATATATTTTTTAGAATTTATTTTATGATAATTTATAGTTAAAACATTACATGTTTACAGAATGAACAAATTGGGTACGAGACCAAGATAGAAAATGTGTCATGTGAAGATTTAAAAATAAAAAGATGGCAAGACAGGCAAATTTACAAAATATCCTAAAAACCTAATATTAATATGCAGTAACCATGTCATCAACCTTTACCACTTTTACCTTATTCACAGCTAGACTAGAAAAATCTTTAAAATCCAATGTAAAGTGGGTTTTAATAGGCTTTCATTTTTAATTATGACTGATGGGGCATTTGACCCACTGATACCAAAATATTTAGTCATTATCTTTAATACAAGTACATATATTGGTATATAATTTACTCAAAGGATGTTAATGTTTGGAAAATATACAAATAATCTGTATTTGTGGAGTTTCAATACTGAACAATATGGTGTACAATAGGTTCAGCTGCAGTAAGATGCAATTAAACCTCAAAAACATTTAACATTATTCTTTGAATTTATCTTAATTAATACAAATGTTGAATAGTCAAACATTTTTTTATATCTGCAAAACAGCATTTAGAAATGTTTATTGCTCATAAATGACATTAATGTTACTGTAATTGTAGTGAAGAAAAAATATTTTCATTTGTAACAGAACAGTATAATTTCAATAAAAATAAATACAATGAATTTTTTAACATATGCATATTTAGCTAAAATCTTCAAATATGTACATACATATTAATTATTGAAGCATTTTCAGTATATTTACTTATAAACTCAAGAAATATAATTTCTATGACACTAGCTTATTTAAACAAGTACACTGATTAGTAAAGATTGTCTCTAAATAGAACTTGTAGAAACAACTTCATTTAGATGAAGGGTGGTTCTAAATTACAGATATTGCAAGAGGAAATTCTTTCATAACAAAGGACAGGATTTCATGATTATTAGTTTGTTGTTGAACTTACTTAACTGTTATTTTGGAAAACTGTCTTTCAGCTTACCCTATAGGGTCATTTAAGAAAGTTGTACATCTGTTTCAAATGCTAAGATGTATCATTGACCCAAAACCAGCAATCTCTGTGCAAAAGTTACCTGCAGAATCTTAAACTGCACTGAAGACTTGTAGAGTACCACCTGGAAATGATATCCCATTTATATGTATATGATTTACATAACTGTTTTCATTACTATTTTATATGTAAACAGATATGACTATGTCCTTCATGATAAGTACCTGCAAAATAACACCAGAATTTTTGTCATCAGAATTTGTGACTAAATACCTATTAAAATGAATATATTCTTACTTATGATTAACTGAAATAAACTTAGAGTGTTTGTGAGTATAAAAAAAAATTCTGGGAACAAAGCTCAGGGTGCATTAACTTACAAATGAGCATCATTACTGCATTAAAACTAGTTTTCTTTATTCTAGTTATCCAAGGATTATAAACAAAGATTTAATCCAAATTATTTGAGTTCCAAAGAATTGGTTTTCTAGGATATGGACTTCGAACATATTCACAAAGAACATAAGAAATAGATACATTTGATTATGACAGAATATTTCAGTTATAGTATATATTTATGTTTGAATGTTTCTTTGTTTAAAATGTAAGTAGCATGCTTTAATCTCTGTTGCGTTTCACATTTACAAGCTCTCTATGTTTTATAGGCATGTTATTCAAATTTACATTCATATCACACTCAGCAACTACATTACCATTAATTTGTCTTATTCCTCAAACATTACAATTTTCAAGTTATTTATCGTCTTTTGAACTTTTGTTAAAATGTTTAAAGGACTATCAAGTATCTCTTTATACTGAAGAGATCTAATAAGGGAATACCTATGTTAGTACTTTAGTTTTTTTCATCTTTTTTGCAACCATAATTCAGTACTCATCAAATATTGTGTGACATATTTCAAAATAAAGCATATCTATTACAGGTGAGTAGTTTACCATAATGAGTCAAGCTGATTACAGGAAGCAATTGGAATCTCAGAAAAACTTGATAATTGCTAATGTAAAGCCTAGACTTAATCACACAGAATTTGGCATTAACACTGTGTTTTTGAGTACAGGCTTTTTGAGTGAGACAAGCTCATTTTAGTTACATATGCATATGTTATAAAAATAATTATTCTCATTTTTACAACCTTTCTGAATTACCCATCAAATAGCTTAATTGTAGTTACTGAAAATGATGAGTGTGCAAAAACTATTTTAACAATCATATTAAACATGTATTATATATATATATATATATATGTGGCTAATTAATTAGGAATTTCTATCATGTATTTTTTTTTGTAAACCTGTTTAGGTCATTATGTTTAAAATTCGGTTGTCCTTAATGTTAAGAATAAGATAAAGTAATGTCAGTATCATTATTTTAAATTTTGTGATTATGATATTTTGGTCAGAGTTTGATTGTTTCTTTATGTTTCTATGAAAACATAGTGATGTACATTTACTAACACAAAATGTAAAACTCAAATTAAATGGTTTAATTCCATTATTATGAATTTAAATGTAAAATTTATAAATTTATCTTCACAGAATGATTTTGTAAACATAGTGTTGTTTATTTTGGTTTTGTAATTTACTTTTATTTACAAGATAGAAATCACTTAATGAATGCTTGTTTTAAAACTTGAAAATTACTGTAATGAATATCTGTTTTAAAAAACAAACATGGGTCATAACAATCAACAATTGTTAAAAATGTGGAAATATTTATTGTTTAAAGTATGTTCCTTCATAAAATACATATTGCTTGATTTGTATGAAATGAGGTATCTTTTATCATCCATCACAGAGTTGGTAGGGATGGCCAAGATACTCATTATAGACATAATACAAATATGCATGCTAAAAAATTAACAATGACAGAGTTTTACTTTAAAAGATGATTGCCACTCACTTTCATTTGTTTCTCTACCAAACAAGGCAGAAAACGTTGCTAAGATACCAAACCAGAAAGTGACCAACCCACCAAATTGGTCATCTTTCTTTTTCTTTCAGTCAAGATAACTCTACAGTTACTTTATCACTAACGTCAGTTTTAACCTAAATCCACTCTATATGTTTCTGGGCAGTACACAGTCATCACTTTGTCATAATAAGTAGTAGTAATTAAAATAATAATAATTCTAGTGTAAATGATGTTATTATTACCCCTTGAAGTTAGGTGTTCCTTTGAAAAGCTAAAGTACCGGGTGAAACAGGAATTACCAGCCAATAATAGATGAACATTAGGTGACTGTAACACAGTGGTTTTCAACCGGTGATCCGCGGATCCCTGGGGATCCACGAAGTTTGCCCAGGGGATCCGCAGCACCGAATAAATATGAAAACTAATAATAGGTATCTATATACAAATGCATGTTGCCGATGCGTTCGGCGATGTCGAATAAATTTTAACAATTTTTTTATTTTTATTAATTATTATTAACAAAGTTTTTTATTAATTAAATATCATTTTCATATTAAATACTTAAATTTAAGTTAGTTTTAATAATAAAGATTTTGAACTTGTTGATTTGTCGCAAATCCCACTGAATAGCGGAAGCCGTACTGAAAAGAACCCGAGTTAGTCACCCATGTGCTTGACCAGAGGGTGGCCCTTAAAAGGACCTTGTTGCGTTATCTGACAGTATTACATCGACGATGCACATCAACACTAATGGCGTAATTCAGCAGATGTTGGACTTGGTCGTTGACAGCAGTGGGATGCCGTTGTCACCAAATTAGGCTGGCCCAGCGTGATTCGTCGTCTCTGTCCATCAGACTTCGCCGCGTGACAAGCGCTTTGTCGATACTAGCGGGCGTGACGCTCTGCTGCAGTGAATTCGAGAGTATCGAGGAGAGAAAGAGAGGAGACGGATACTTGCATCGACTTATATTAGATTTGACGATGCTTCATCTGCGAGAACGGGGTAGAATTGACGCCGCATGCATTATCCAGTCATGCGGCGCCGCACGCTACTGATGAGACACGTGGTTTCACCACCAAAGCATGTCACAGATTATTTGTCAACGTGAAGTAAGTAGACCTATATATTCAATTTTTACAATTTTGTTATTGTATGCCCACAAATGGATTTAAAGAAAGAAAACCTGGCAAAAATTGAG
>NW_013666846.1:13973-24557 GCF_000517525.1 Limulus polyphemus | reverse complement strand
ATATAGCTATACATAGATCATCCCTTTCAATATTAAAATGTAATGTTACTCTGTAAAATGCATACTTGACTTTAATATTACTACAGTTTGAAGTTACATATTCCTGATTGTTGGTATGCAGTTTGTTTATCATAATATCATGGTTATATCAGGGTAGGCATCAATGTAGTGTAACTAAGAGCCAAGAACTTGTATACAAGGAAAACCAAGCTAAGTCAAAAAATGTCTTGATTATTACTGACTCTCACTACAAGGTCAGTCAATTCGACCTTGTAACTATTTTATACTTGTGCACTTTACAGTGTAACATTAAATGTTACTATTGAAAGTCATGTAGGGATGATCTATGTATAGCTGTATCTTCCCTATATTCTTATTTGCATTATTTTTGGTACTGCCATCCCTATGTTATTATACAGTTATAAAATGTTTTTTTATTACTTGTTGAAACTAAAGCTGCTTTGATATACACTAATAATGTGTACAAATTCATGCACATTTAGGGCTTCACACCTCAAACATCTCTTGTAGCCATTGGTTTTAACATGGGACTGTGGTAACCAAAGTACATAAATAAGTTTTAAATAAGAACAAGTTGTATATAAAAAAAATTAACATATTTAATTTCTGCTTGATTTATTATCAAATGTTCCCTGATAAAACTGGAATGTTGGATACCCTGTTTAGTTAATGGCATTAGCAAACAAAGTAATATGGCTAAAGTTTTGGACCAGGATCATCTAGAAAGAGACCTGCAGTAATTTGTACCCCAACTGTGGCAAGCAAAGTGCAGTGCCTTGTAACATGTGAGAATTTATGAACACAAAGGTTAGTGGCATAAGCTGTCCACTTCTCACAGCCAACAATACTAAACAGATCATGTGTGCACATTTGCTTTCATGACATATTTGTTCAACTGTCACATACTTCAAGCACCAACTATAGAAAAAAAACAACAGGTATTTCATATGTATATATACCAGTCAAGTTGCTGGAAGCAACACATGGATTTCTGAACAATCAGATTGTTGAAACAAATGCTGGCAAACTGTTGCCCTCTTAAACTAGTTGGATTATGGAAAGCAAGCAGGAAGAAATGGTGTGCTTTGGACATGATAGCCTAATGAAAGATTATTTTCCAATGGAAACTATACTTCAATATATTTTCAAGATTCATGGTCATAAAATGGAGCATGACCTGATATGGACAACAGTGACGTGGTGAGGCTCCAAAATCGTTTTAATACAATGTGCTCCACCTCGATATTTCATAATAATTTAGTTAATTGAAAATTATAATATGATGCTTAATCTATAGGGGCTAAGATTTATCTCTGGATTTTATGTTGTTTTCTTTTTATCCACAGACTTATGTATAATTAGTTTTAGCTAATGCAGAAATAGGTCTAATTGCTTTTGAGAATGTGTAAGTGCCATATCTAGAGGGGTTCTGGAATATAAAACTTTAGCAGAAAATTTAAGTGGCAACATTTTTTTTATGAAAAATATATTCATCTAGCCTTGATCCTGAAATAAGAGTTTGAAATGTTTACAAAAATTATTAAGATCAAAAAATACTTTATATTCATTATCAGTGTGACATTGTTGTAGCATATACAAATAATTGTGCACTATGCACAGTGTGCCATGAACATTACTTAAGAATGTTTACATTTGTGTTAGTGTGTGACTAGATTATTGTAGGACAGAACCTTGAAATTGAATCACTGTTACAATAATGTTTTGGAGCTGCTTTCACCATTGGTTTATCCTCACATAGAGTGACTTTCTTAAGTTAATCATAAGCCAAACAGTGATTCAGATTTCAAGTAAATGTGATAAAATTGCAGTATATGAGATACAATAACAAATGAACAGTCTGCAATGGTGTCATTGGATGGAATTATTCACACATACAGCCTTGATAGAAATGAAATTAATAGTGGTTTTTTCTGTTTTAGTATGCATTAGCAAACAAATCTGAGAAGAGCAGCATTACAATATGTGAACAAATTTGATGGTTCACTTTATCTAAATATACAAGAAATGTTTGGTGGTTTTCAAAGTGTGTGTGCAGTGCAAGTAAAATTCACAAAATAACATTATCAGATAAAATTAAGATTTCAAGAATTGTCTATAGGTAGAAATATTTGAGAGTCTTCAATAGATTGCAAGTTGTAAGAGATTTCTTTTGAAATTACATTTATTTTTTTCTAAATTGAGTATTTTTACTAATAAATGAACCTGGCAGCAGTGAATTTAGTACTCTGGGGTGAAATGTCAGTAGTATTTAACCAAGCTAACTATATCAAAAATTAGAAAACAGAAACGTAATTTGTCCACAGGAAATCTTTAACTAAGATATGAATTAACTTACAATCTGTAACCATGCTGATCCAGAACCTGTTATTCTAAATCTGAAAAAAAAACATTAATGAGAGACCTGTACATCATTCATAAGTTTTGTCAATTATGGCATTTCAATCTTAGAGATAAAATGGGAAGGGGAAATTTATGAACATGGTGGCACAGTTTTTAGATTGATATAATTTCAGATTGGTTATGGCTGATGAATGTGTATCTGGTGGTTTCTGTTGGATGAAAGTTAATGGTTATAAATTAATTGTAAATAAAGTGGCAGAAATTTGAAGACATGTAACCTACTTATAGAAAATAAAAGTTTAGACCGGGTAATAAAGAAAACTTTATTAAAACTGTATGATGTTTCGATAAGATTATGTCATCCTCAGGTACAAGTAGTTTACGTATACACAGGAATATATATACAATGTGGAACAAAGAAGTCATATAACCAGAAATTTTGTACATTTACAATGATTTTTCATTACCCAGTCAAGCCATCTTCAAACTTTTAAAATGGCAGAAACTCTCATCTACTCCCACACTAAAATAGCATCTGACTGTAATAAGGTGAAATGATTAGCTAAAAATTCAATATTATGTAGCGTACATATTTTTTAGCACTAGATCTTTCTGAAACAACCATTTATTTTTTTAGTAAGTTACCATAATTTCCTTTTATTTTTCATAGTTCATAGGTAATTAATATTTCCACTGTTTTTATTTTATAACATGGCATTAATGATATAAGTTATTAAAAGTTCATAGTAAAAGCTTAGGATATTTAGTTTACAAAAGAAAAAAATATTTTGTTAAATCTCTTTCAATACAGCTGTCCAAGACGAGAAAGAAAAGAAAGACAGAGGCTATTTCAGACATTAGAATTGCAGAATCTTCCTTTGTTAAGTCCACAACAGGAAGAGAGCTGTCACAATCTGTGTTCCAAACATTTGACTATAGTGAAACTGACATGGTTGTTTTTAAAGGTTGGTGACTGATTCTTTGGCTTTCTTTTAAAAAAAATATGTTAAATGGTTAATATTAATCTTGTGTTTGTTACAAAAAAGTAGACAGAAAAAACCTATAAGTTGTGCATATTAAAATAAACACAACTTGAAATCTAATTTTGTGATTACCTAAAGTATTAAAAACTTTATAAGATGTCTGTGAGAAGCTGTTCTAAACATAAGAAAATTTACAAATTAAACATTATTATGAAAAATGGAATATAAAACTTTTTCTATGATGTAGGTCAGAGCATTTCTAAGAAAAACAGGAAAGAGTTTAACCCTGATGATGAAAACTTTGCTCACAAGGTAAAATAAATAAGATTCAACTTTACATTAATGATGTATTGTGGATAGAGTTTTCTGATTGCATCCTATTTTAACAGATGAGTGATTTTGGTATGGATTTGTAAGACTCAATTTTATGATAAAGTACTTGACATTGGAATGAACATTTCTGCATACATTTTAGAAAATAATGTGTTTAAAACAAAATTTTTACTGAAACTTTTTTACCTTTTAGAGGGTTAATCAGCGTGGAAGGAAAAGGAAAGAAGGAAAAAGTCTAACATATCAGAAAGGTGGGTCATCGCAAGGAAGTTCCAATAATTGTCAGTGGCCCAGAAGATAGCAGCATGAAAAATGAGAGATGTATATGAAGCTGTTTTTTTATTTGGAAAGTAGAAAGGTTATGTAAAAGGTGTATGGTAACTTCATGGCTGTCACAATAAATTGTTTTTTCAGAACTGTATCTTTTGAAGGTTTCTCAGTTCTTTGGTATTCAAAATTATCCACTAAGCTGCTGAGAGTATAGTCAAAATAGAACAAAAGTAATAAGTTCAATATTTAAGTGGATTTGTTATTTTAAACATTTTATGAAAGGATCTGTTAATTGATTACAAAAAACACAGTAGGTATTGACAAGAAGTGTTCAAAATGGGCACATTTAAAACAAGAGTCACTTAAAATTTCTTTAGCTGTCAAACATGAAATATATAACCATAAAACAGTGAAAATTAAAAATACTTCAGATGACTAATAAAAGTGTGTTTGGTGTTCAACCTGTCTTTTATAGAATCAGTGATGCAGAGAAAGCTTTTATTCATAACATTGATGCATTCCCTGTTGCCTTGAACATAGTAGAAGACTTCATGTCATGATCACTTAACACATGTTGAATTACACAGCTGCAAATAAGAATCAGACATTGGACATTATCCAACAAAATTTTAATTATGTTTAACCAAATTATAAGTTTCATAATTTGCATAATGTCCATTCAAACAAGTAGTCTGGTTAAACAGAAAAGGTTGAGAAATTCATCGAAGCCATTTTTAAGTTAGCACCTGTGTGAGAGTTTTTTGGTACCATATGTACCAAAAAAAAGTGCCTAAAAAACTATTAAAAAATCCCAGGTCTGTGGTTTGTTCCCAAATCTTCTAAAATTGCCATTAGATTCGTTTGTTCTTCCTTTCAGGAGCTCCAACTATTAACTGTCCCATAAACCATAAACTACTGCTTATATCACCTTATTTACATTGATGCAAATTGTTTATAATCTGCTCCATCCAATCATGGTAAACTTTGCTTAATGCTATTTTCAAAGCTGTTCTTACAGACTATATGCTGTGATATCATAAAAGGGTGGAAACTAATGCTGTAGTATTAAAGCCAATGAAGGAGAAAGAAAATCACTTATGAAACAAGACATGGGTAGCTATATTCATATTAAATGGTAATTTCTTAGCAAATATAAAGCTGTATTTTAGTATGGGCAATAAGCTCATTAAATGCATTCTATACAGATGAGGTTCCTTGGAGCTGCACAGAAATGAAATTTGCAGCTTTCATTCTTTTCATTTATCTTTGTGAGTTACGCTAAATATATATTACAAAATGACAAAATATTGATTGTAAAATATTTGTTTTTTAAAAATTGTTGAAATAGAGCTGTAATTTCTTTTTTTATACTTAAACTTTGAAATTTGATATGTAAATATGCACTCAACACCCAAGGGGTTAATCATGACATAGACTATTTTTACCTTAAAATTTTAAAATGATATTTACATTTACTGTTCTTTTCAAATTACTTTTGACAATATGGTTTTCGTATACAGGAATAACAACAAAGTAAATAAAACAATTGTATGTTAAATAGTAAATATTGTATATCTGACTAAATTTAGTAGGATTATATATCATGTCATTTCAAAATGATAAACTAATCAGATATGTCTTGCCAATAAAAAATATTTATCTGCAGCCCTGATTTCAATTCAACTGTCCAGTCTTCACCTGATGATGTCAAGTCACATTGATGACACATTGTGTGCTTTATTTATCTTTTCTACTTTGCTTTAACCCATAATTAATATCAAGTTGTAGTATTGCTGCCTGCCTTCTAAATAAGTAATAAAAGTAAACAACAAATGTTCATGAAAATATTTAGAAAGTGGCTGAAGCTCTGGTAATATTTGTGATATATTCATGTAGAATTGAATTAACCTTTAATATAATAATAGAACAATGGGATAAGTCCAATTAATAACAGGAGGCTGTATAAGATATTTTCTACAAAGTACAAAGAATTAACAGATTGTCTGAGTAACTGAGCTTGTGAGAACTAAATGAAGATATTAATCACAATGTAAAATACATGTAAACATTCTGTTTATTCAGTAGCATGGTATGTGTACTTGCTTTATAGACATGGGATGGCCACATCTACTGGATCAGGTAACTTCTTTTCTAAACTGAACAGGTATAGATCAATCTACCAGAGTGTTTAAACTCATTGTTCCTTATTTTATAGATAATGTTGGATTTACCCAGAGTGACTAGCACTAACAATAATAAGACCCTTTAGCAATGATGCAAATTTAAACTCCACACGACAAAAATACCCTTTAACACAGAGCAAGTACACACTGCAATAAACACTTTTAACATAGAAAATAATGTATAAGCAAATCCTTTTAAAACTAACTTAACTTTAGCCATAATGAAACGCATACAGCAAAAAAGAAAACTCTTTAACCATGTATAGCTCCACAATAATGAAACCAAATTTTCCATATTTTAAACAGGACAAAAAAGCTAACTAAATGTTAGATACACAGAACATTATACATCACACAGTAAAAATGTCCAGTTTTCTCTTTTAATATGAACAATTGCAAGTTTACTCCAAGGAAAAAAACCAGTCAGTTTCTTTTAGCAAAAAGGAACTTTTGACAAGGCATATTGCTAGAAGAATTAAATTTAATCATTGGTGAAATGCATGAGCTTGCAGAATCACTGACTGTCGTCCACAGATTTCAAAAGAGTATGGCAGGAAACTTTAGGGGTCACTGTGCACACTGTCTGATCTTGCCTGTGTTCAGTCAATCTCCCAGGAAGAAAGAAATTCCTCCTCACTAACACAGTGAAGGAGATGAGCCTCAATTGGACCAAAGAACATGCTGACTGGACTGAAGCAATGTGGAGCAAAGTGATCTCAAATGAATCAATGTTCAACCTGCATGGGTCTGATGGGAAGCACTTTGTACGACATTGATGTGGAGAAGAGCTTCTTCCAGCATGTTTGAATGCAATTATGAAGCATTCTTGTGGTTGGGTAATATGGGGATACATCTCTGGCCAGGATTTGAGATGATTACATTTTTTTCCAGGCAATAACAACGCTGAGATCCTCGAGACTTGGTTAAAGCCTACAATCGGGATAATTTTGGTGAATCTGATCAATATACATTCCACGATGACTCTGCTTCATGCCATAGGGCTAAAATCTTGGTAACATACATGCACTCTATGCAGTAGAGGTGAAATAGAAAGGAAATTTCACTCTATGTGTATTGAAAAGGCATCTTAGATGTTATTTCATTGCTTCAGGTGAAGAACTATCTTAGAAGAGAAAGGATCAAAACACTACACAGGCCAGGCAATGGCCCAGATCTCAACCATATAAAACCCACTAGAAGGTAATGGGTAACAAAGTGTAAGAGGAGAAAACAAGAAGCACCTTGGAACTGCAGGAAGCCCTAATACATGTGTGGCATCATGAACTCACCCCTGTCTACACTTAGTCTCGCATGCACTCTCTCTATGCCACAGCAATGTCAAGCAATTATCAAGGCCAGGGGGGCACAACCAAATATTGAAACAAGCATTAGACTCTGTGACAACTTTTTGTCAATTAGATTGGTGATGTTATCTTTATATCTAGGGTTTCTTACTCAGAAAACATTTTCTTATTTGCCAAGTAAGTAGTTAGAGCGGTACTTACCAGTCACGCCACCAGAGGACACCACAAGTGTATCGACCTCAAGGGGTAGAGATGATGACGTCATAGTTCCACGAAGTGTCACCAGGGGCGCTTTGCTAGGCCGCCATGATTATCTCATTATAGGTGTCAAGCACCCTAACCACCTGGCCATGCCGGGCCTGCGCGAGAATAGAGAGAGAGAATTCCACCAGTGCACCACTGCAAGACTATCTCGGAGGAAAATTAAATGGAACATTTTACGAATCTGAACTACAAAGAGTTATAAAGTATCCCAATGACGACTACGCTGTATAAGAAATATTACGTGAACGAGGAAAGGGTAAAAACATAATATTTTGTAAAATGGGAAGGTTATCCTGTTAAATTTAATAGCTGGATTCTTCAAACATATCTGAATTGTCTGCTATCATAAAATGGTATTCATTGCTCTATTACTCGTTATTCAGCATGGATCAGTTGTATGTGATATTACTTAGCAACAGTTCAGTGAATTATTTTGCCAACAATACACTGACAAACTATATCACTCATCTTCTGAGATCTCTGGTGTTGGTCGAATTACAGTATCCACATAGCCGGCATAACATGCCTAATGGAACAGGGTGGTTATCTTACTTTTCTGGCTCTCACCCTGCTGTCATAATAAATTATACTATATCAGGTCACTACAAAGAACCTGAAGATTTAATTAGAATTTTAAACCAAGAAGAAGAATCACTTCCGAAGCCCCCCTCCCCCCCAGTGGCACAGCGGTATGTCTGCAGACTTACAACGCTAGAATCCGGGTTTCGATACCCCTGGTTGGCAGAGCACAGCTAGCCCTTTGTATAGCTTTGTGCTTAACTACAAACAAACCTAAAACCGACAATGAACTTATATTTACTTATGATTCGTTCACCCAAAAGTAAGCATGAATGTAAATGATTGAGCCTCCATAACACTTGATCCTGTACTATCAGTAATACTTGGGCTTGATAATAATCACATGATAACAAAGACCACTATAGCTCCATATACTGTTGACACGCATGGTGGATTTTATTCACTCTCTGATTACTCAGGTATTGTTGGTGATCCATGTGAATTGTTCAAGTTAAAAGTCAGGATGGAGACATGATCACTGAAACATTTACCAATCCTCATTACAGATCCGTTTCTAAACAAAGTTTTCAGAGTATTGAGATCGATATAAAGGACGACATTAGTCGACCTATCTCATTTGAACAAGGAAGAGTAATCGTAACGCTTCATCTACACAGTATTTTATATCATGAGAGTACCTTACTATCACGAACCAGCCATCTATGATGCCTATTGCAATTACTAAGTGGGAAACGGTTTACCTTATTATGCTGGAGGTCAGTGGCAATAGGGACACGATTAGGAGACGTTTTGAGTAATGTGTTTTGTTCAGCTATATCATTTCTGAAAAAAAGGGGCATTAGCCTTAGGGAAAACAAGCTGTTTAGTCAGGTATAAATTTAGCATCGGATGTCATACATGGAAAGTATTTTGTGGATGCTGGAAAACGACGAGCAACTGAAGAAACTCAGAACCTGGCTCGAGATATTAAACACATTGCTCTACCTAATAAAAAGAGGAAACAGAAAGGCCCTGTGTTCAGAATAACTAAAACCATACGATGAAGTAGATTGATTCCAGACTTTTTCAACTAGTAATCATGACTCTCCTACCACATGAAAGTCCTGTCAGTATACAAAGTCTGAGCTAGACTTATTTTCTCTCCCTCCCACGCAAACCATGATTGAGAAAGGTCAGTGGACCGAATATTATCCTCTATCTTCAGTGGCTGACAGAATACCCATCGAATTTTCTATATCCGGATCGATAGATGAATATTTAGATCTTGCACAATCATATCTTCATGCAAAGGCAAAGATTGTCAAGCCTGATGGGACTGACATAAAAAGGATGAAGATAACCCTGCACCTGTCAACCTGTTGCTTTATTCTCTATTTTCTTAAGAGGATATAAACTTGAATGACAAGCTAATTTCTTCATCTCACAATCTTTACGTGTATAAGGCCTACGTAGAAACTTTACTGAATTATAATGGAGATGTCATTTGACATAGTTTATATAGAAAAAAAGACATGGTGGGTAGTTTTGACGATCTCGATTTTAATGATGGAATCAAAGATCGACACCTAAATATACATGGTAGTCAAACAGTCAACATCATCGGCTGTCTACATTAAAATATCGTTTTACAGATCAAATTATTGCCTAATGGTGTAAGTTTAAAACTCTGACTTGCCTGAAGTAACGATTCGTTTTGTATTATGCTAAATGATGAATCAGGATTCAAAGTTTTAATACAACACGTTTCTATCTATGCTAGAAAAGTCAGGATCAGCCCATCAGTTGTTCTATGCATGCTAAAGCATTTCAGAAAGGAACAGCTAATTATCCTTTGAACTATATAGTGTGCAAGTCGTTTTCAATTCCTCAGAACAACTTACAAGCATCTATCAATAATGCATTTTTAGGCCAAGTACTTACACATCTTGTTCTAGGATGTGTTGATAACGACACGTTTAACGGATCTTCGAAGAAAAATCGTACAATTTCAAACATTACAGTATCGATTTCCTGACAATCAATGTGGATGGAACACAAGTTCCTGCTTGACCTTTATAAGCCGATTTTAATGCTAAACTATGCACGAAGCTATGAAACATTATTCAGTGGAATGAGAAAATAGTTTCAAGATCAAGAATTTGATATAGAATATGACAAATACTCTGAGGGTCGCTAGTTCGAATCCCCGTCCCACCGAACATGCTTGCCCTTTCAGCCGTGGGGGGGGGGGGCGTTATAATGTGAGGTCAATCCCATTATTCGTTGGTAAAAGAGTAGTCCAAGAGTTGGCGGTGGGTGATGATGACTAGCTACCTTTCCTCTAGT
>NW_013666846.1:11887-13430 GCF_000517525.1 Limulus polyphemus | reverse complement strand
CCTTTCCTCTAGTCTTTCACTGCTAAATTAGGGACGTGTAGCTTTGCGCGAAATTCCAAACAAACCAAACTATTCTCACGTACAGTGATATACTTGTAAGTTTCACGATGACTGTAATAGAGCCAGATTCTAGTTTTAAGAATGTGATTAAATCTTTTTTACCATAGACGCTTTTGTTTCATTGTGTATAGTAAAGAAATGCATGTCTTGTTCTTTGAGATGGCGTTGAAACAGACGATTGGTAAATTCTGTTCCAGTATTGGTGTGAAGTTTACAGGATTTTTTCTAACCTGTTTTAACATCTGTTTGAAATCTTTGACAAGTGTCGTACCTTTCTTATCCTTGAGTGAAACAACCCATGCGTATTTAGAAAATATATCAATACACGTGAGTAAATACTTAAAGTGACTGTTATAATGACGTAGAGGCCCGTCATGGCCAGGTGGTTAGGGCGCTCTACTCGCAATCTGCGGGTCGCGGGTTCAAATCCCCGTCAAACCAAACATGCTCGCCATTTCAGCCGTGGGGGCGCTATAATGTGACGTTCAATCTCACTATTCGTTGGTAAATGAGTAGCCCAAGAATTGGCGGTGGGTTGTGTTGACTAGCTGCCTTCCCTTTAGTCTTACATTGCTAAATTAGGGACGGCTAGCGCAGATAGCCCTCGTGTAGTTTAGCGCGAAATTCATAACATAACTATATTGACTTAGGTTGGAAAGAGCCACAAAATCAGCTTGCCTGATTCATCGATCACTAAAACGATCCCTATATCTCACTGGTTTGTGTAGAGTGTACGTATGCTGATGACTTAACCAATCTTTGATATGTAACGGATTTATCTTATGCTTTCACAGGCTGTACCCTACCAAAAGTAGCAGGATGTGTAGGGCTGTAATAGATAGATTGTAGAATTTTATCAGACATTATTTTCTATGCCATCTACTTTTATTTATTTTACCATCAACTTTTCCTCTGGACATTTTGCTGCCTGAGGCGAGATATGAATTTGGTGCCCCTTACATATTGTTACGTCTCCGTTTGTTAATTAACTTTCCGTAACTTCGTTCCAACGAAACTTTAGCGACACAAGTTCTTTACTTAATAAAACTGGTTTATTCTTTCTTTACGATACACTTATTTTCAACAATCGCGCTAAAACAAACGCTATATCAACGAACGTCAATAATACTTCTGACTGCAGTTCAATTACTCACTATCTACACACACACACATTACATCATTCTCCCGTCACGTTGTCACCCTCTTTTATATACCAGACTACCCTATATCTAGTAAATACTAGAGCATTCGCCAAGGTACGGGATTGTGCTAGAAACGTGGCGTCACACTAGTTATGTGACTCGCTGACGCAACAACATGATTCTTTGTGTGGCGGCTTAACAACAGCAAAAGGTTTTCTGTAAACTGATGTTTCTAAGTTATCTACTGTTTCTTTTCTAACAAACCAGGACACAAGAAAGCTCATTGCTGGAAAATTCAACACAGGGAAGATGCTATGGCAGGAAAGGCTGCTACCCAGAAA
>NW_013666846.1:7379-10962 GCF_000517525.1 Limulus polyphemus | reverse complement strand
GACCTCGGCTGCACAGACTTTGTGGAGCACAGAATAAACACGGGCAATCACAGTCCAATAAAGATCCTTCTATGAAGAATAGCTCTGGCAAAGCGACAAGAGATGGAGAAGGTCGTGGATGGCCTAATTAAAGAAGGGATAGTCGAGAAATCAGATAGTCCCTGGTCAGCTCCCATCATGTTAATCCAGAAGAAGGATAGGACCCAACGTTCCTGTGTGGACTTCAGGGCTCTTAACAGCAAAACCGAAAAAGACTCATACCCACTGCCAAGAACTGATGAAACTCTTGATGTTCTAAGTGGAGCCAGGTGGTTTTCAACTCTGGACTTAAAGTCGGTTTCCATCAAGTGAAAATGGCTGAACCAGATAAACCTAAGATTGCATTTAGTTATGGCCACGGTCTCTGGCAATACTTTGTGATGCCATTCGGCCTTAGCAATGCTTCAGCAACATTTGAGAGGCTGATGGAAATAGTACCTACAATGGAGGATAGCCCTAGTGTACCTGGATGATGTCATTGTGTTTGCAGCAACATTTGATGAGGAAGTATCCCGACTAGAGGAAGTATTCAAGCATTTCAAAGCAGCAAACCTCAAACTCCATCCCAAGAAATAGCACTTGTTCCAGAAAGAGGTGCTTTACTTGGGTCACATTGTAAGTGAGCATGGTGGTCGAACTGATCCTGACAAGGTGAAAGCAGTATGTGATTGGCCAACACCAGACAATGTGGGAGAGTTAAGAAGTGTTTTGGGACTCTGTACCTATTACTGGAAGTTTGTGAAATACTTTGCAGCTATAGCTGCTCCACTACATGATTTGACAAAGAAAAAGGCCAGAAATTTGAAAGGGCAGTTTCTTGCCAGCATGCTTTCAAGACATTGAAAGAAAAATTGGTCTCAGCTCCACTTTTAAAGCTTCCAAATCCTCGTTGCCGTACATACTGGATTGTGCTGCTAGTATTGTTGGAATTGGAGAAGTGTTGTCTCAGAAAGTGGGCGAAAACGAACATGTGGTGGCCTACTTCAGTAGGATCCTGCGTAGATCAGAGAGGAACTACTCTGTAACAAAGAGGGAACTCCCTGCTACAGTAAGGACTATGACATATTTCCATCCTTACCTCTATGGTGTCAGGTTTACCATCAGGACAAACCATGCTGCATTACGCTGGTTAAGATCATTAATAAAACCCACAGGGACAACTGGCTCGCTGGATCGGAAAGTTAGACCAATATAATTATGATATTGAATACAGAGAAGGAAAATCTCATGGAAATGCCGACGGACTAAGCCAAATACCCTGCAAAAATGACTGCAGAGATTGCTGCAAAAGAGAGGGTGAACTAACCAGGTGCCATCAAGTGGAAGTCAGAGTGACTGAAGGAGTTGATGATGGCGAAGTGGAACCAAATATAGATATTAAAGCAGAACAGGAGAAAGGCCGAGATTTGAAGCCAATAATTGATTTTCTACAAGCAAGTGTTTTGTGCCATGCTTGGAAAGTGTTCTGCTTAAGCCCTGTGACAAAGAACTATTGGGCACAATGGGACCAGTTGAAGCTTAAAGATGGTATTCTTGTCCGGAGATGGGAAACTGCAGATAGGAAAGTGACGACCTGGCAAACAGTTATACCGAGAAAGTTACGGGAAATTGTGCTGCGTCAATCACATGATTGTTTAATAGGAGGACATTTTGGAGTTAAGAAGACATTGAGTCACCTACGACAGAGAATTTACTAAATAGGTATGAGGCAAGAAGTGGAAGAATAGTGCAGAACCTGCAGTACATGTTGTGCTAAAACAGGACCAAAGCATAAGGGATGTGTTCCATTGAAGTTATATCAAGTTGGTGCACCAATGGAAAGAATAGCCATTGACATTGCCAGTCCATTGCCCCAAACTCGTGCTGGAAACAAGTACATTTGTATGGTGATGGATTATTTCACCAAGTGGCCTGAGGCATATGCAATACAAAATCAGGAAGCTATCACTGTAGCTTTGGCTATTAGGGATTTCTTCTTTAGGTTTGGTACGCCAAGTATGATCCCAGGTAGACCAAAGTTGTCTTCTCCATGGGAAGGCCCATATGACATAGTGGATCGTCTCTCACACATGACTTTCCGAATAAAATATGGTTGGCGAGGTAAGCCAAAGATAGTGCATGCCAACAGGCTTTGGCGTTATCACAGTCCAGGTCATTTCAGTTGGAACGAAGTGAACAATGGAACAAATGACGCTGCTGAAGATGTGTCACCTGAAAAAGCCACTGTCGAAGAAAAAACTCTACCCGGCTTTTAGAGGGAAAACAGTGAAGCCGTTAATGAAGTTACTACCATTAATGTGACTGCTACCAATAATGGGACATTTCCTGATGCAGCAGATGAATCTGACGTGAAGCAGAAGCGAATGAAATGGAGACCAGTACGAAAGAAGAAACGTCCTGTAAAATTAAGAGACTTTGTTGTATTTTAATTTTGTATTTGTAAATTCTGTAAATTTAATTAAATTATTGTCAATTATCTATTGGTTTAATGTAAGTGGCTATTGTTCGGGACGAACAATACTAAGGAAGTGGCAGTGTTACGACAGCGGAAGTCACGTGACGCTGCTGACGTACCTGATGAGTTTCTCGAATGATCGGGGAAGTTCGAATGTGTTGGAGATGCCCTCTTCGTTAGTATATAAGCCTGGCATAGAAAGCCAGCAGGATGAATGAAGAGAGAGCAATAGTTACTTTGAGTTCCGTGTAATTTATGATTCTGTTAGTTTCGAACTAGTGAGCCGTAAGGTGCGTGGTTTGAACTCGTCGAGAGCGAAATTATCGAGATTGTGAATCGTTGTGACTTATAGCGTGTATTATAAAAGTTGTTAAGTTTAAAGTGACGAGAAACGTACTGATTGTGGAACTACGGTGTACTAAAAGTTTGTATGGAGGAAGAAGAAACTGGTTTAATCAAGAAAGAAGTTGTATCGCTGATGATCCTCGGTAACAATTTCTACCGGAAAAAACAAACAAGCAGATACCTAACAGTGGTATTTTAAACTGAATTTGCATTTTTGTTAAATTTATTAAATGCTTTGTCTACTAGATTTGGTTGAAATCCTCTATCAATATCTATATAACTAATTAATAACAATTCGTTATTTAAATCTTCCTGTCTTGAACTTATTTTTTAAGCTCTATAAACATATGTATAAAATGCTGATATTTCCTGAGGTTTTATATGACATTGTTACTTCTCCGTTTGTTAATTAACTTTCCGTAACTTCGTTCCGACGAAACTTTAGCAACACAAGTTCTTTACTTAATAAAACTGGTTTATTCTTTCCGAATACAACTTTACGATACACTTATTTTCAACAATCGGGCAAAAACAAACGCTATATCAACGAACGTCAATAATACTTCTGACTGCAGTTCAATTACTCACTATCTACACACACACACGTTACATCATTCTCCCGTCACGTTGTCACCCTCTTTTATATACCAGACTACCCTATATCTAGTAAATACTAGAGCATTCGCCAAGGTACGGGATATTTCTAGAAACGTGGCGTCACACTAGTTATCTGACTCGCTGATG
>NW_013666846.1:4813-6379 GCF_000517525.1 Limulus polyphemus | reverse complement strand
TTTAGCATGGACTCTTGTCCTAAACCTAGCCATGTAGACTTTGGACTGATTTTCAGTTCCATACCTGATTTCTAGAGCAGCTATTAGTGCTCTATAGTTGTGCCTGTCGTCTGCTGTATTTTTAGTGGTTGTCCCTTCAGGCTCGTTCACAGATATACTGCTTTCTGCTCCTCTGTCCATCCATTGATTTCTGCCAGTAGCTCAAATTGTGGTCTATATGCTTCCCACGGTGCCTTCCCATCGAATTCCTGTGGCTTCCTTCGTACTAGATCACCCCTATTACTGACACTCATGACTGGAATGTGACTACTGGCAGGACCAAAGATATCTGCATTAGGGTTTAGCTGCAGGGTCTGGAAGGGCCTTCCTATTGCCTGGGGCTGATTAGGTCCATGGCTAATATATCCTCCCTGTGTAAATCGTCTTTTAATGTAGTTAATTCACTTTGAAATTTACTAATCTTTTTATTTGTACTTCATGCTGATGTTGCACTCTCTCTCCTTGTTCTTCTTTCCACTGTTGTAGTCTCTCTTCTTGTTTATTTTCTTTCTCCTCCAACCACTGCTGTAGTCTCTCTTCTTGTTTATTTTCTCGTTCTTCTATTGCTGCCATCAAATCCGCTAAGTTGTAGTTTGATTTGCCACTTCTCGTTTCCATCTTCTGACACCAATTTGTTACGTGTCTGCTTATTTGTTAATTTCCGGTATTAATTCTTTCCGAGGAACTTCAGCGACACAAGTCCTTTCTTGATTAAACCAGTTTATTCTTTCTCGATACAAACTTTTAGTACACAATAATTCAACAGTTAGTACATTTCTCGTCACTTTAAACTTAACAACTTTTATAATACGTGGTATAAATCACAGTGATTCACAATCTCGAAACCACACACTAGCTCGAAACAGAATCGTAAATTACCCGAAACTCACCTTAACTACTGTTCGCTTAACTTCCTGGCTTTTCACTGCCAGGCTTATGTACTAACAAAGAGGCATCTCCAACATTCGAGGAGTTCCCCGATTGTTCGAGAAATTCACCACGCATGCTCCCAGAGTCACGTGACTTCCGCTGTCGTAGCAATACACACATTTTATCTTAATCGTTAGGCCTGTAAATCAAAAACAAATATACGTCTATGTATGTATTTGTATTTTGCATAATTTTAATGCTGGTTTCATAAAAATCTTTCACAAGCGAGGCGAAGGATGATAATAATATCCCTGAACATCCAGTTGAGGAAAATTTCTTTCCTTTTAAAACTATACACCTGCCACGAATAAAATAAATAATTTCAAGTGTGGCAATTGAACGTTAGGGCCGAAGCTAAATTTACTATAACCAATATTGTTTTTGAAGTAAAACAAGCACACAAACAAAATTACCTTTACTAAGTGAAATAAACAATATTAAATTGGTATAATAACCAAAAAAGTGTTATAGTATTACTAACATATTGTTACGTGTCCTTTCGTTAATTAGTTTTCCGTAAATTCTTTCTGACTAAACTTTAGCGACACAAGTCCTTTCTTAAATAAAATTGTTTATTCTTTCCGAATACAACTTTAC